>NW_026849438.1:0-210696 GCF_030869305.1 Colletotrichum tamarilloi
CGATCCCAATACGAAGTTCGCGAACATCAGGGATATCCATCGGGCTCAAATCGAAGCGGGTGAAAAGGAGGTTATCACGGCTGAATCCAGCGACTCTGAATGCCCTAGTGAGGCTGGCAGCTGTATTGTAGTGGGTGTGGTTGAGGATCAATAGTTAATAGTAATGAGGAGGTTGGGTTGTGATCCCATCGTTTTTGTGGTGCCAGAAACAGGGGGGTGCCAGGAAGTGGGTATGTTGACTTACCCAGAAGCGGCGCCTCAATTCTTGAGAGGTAATATTGGTGTTTCTATGTTCTGACGACGATCTACACCACACCAGCACAGAGGACGCTGCCCGTATCATTCAAATTGCTGCTCTCTGCTCCAAAGCGGTCTACAAGAAGGATCCGGGCCATGTTGTCCCCCAACTCCTGGACTATGCCGTTAAAGACAGACACTGGATAGAGCCCACCAGAGACGGCTCAGGGAAGGCCGCCGCTCTTTTTGAGATCTTGCCGACTGATCCGTCATCTCAGCGAAAGGCACTAGTCGTTGCTGTTAGAGGGAGTGCAAGTTCTGTCGACTGGCTGGTCAACCTGAATAGCGACCTGGCTGAATGTTCTGACTTGGTGGTGAGTACAGCTAATCATGACCTCAACCAAACAACCGAAAGATTCAGCTCCTGGTTTATGGTCCGGGATCGAGTTTTGAGACTAACTTCGGTTATTTAGAAACTCCCCGAGTCACGTTTGAAACCAACGTTGAAAGTGCATCGCGGGTTCGCCCAATGTGCCAGAACTGTTGCTCCAGGACTGGTAAATCAGATAAAAGCTGCCCTAAACGAGAGTCAAACGGAAGATCAGGAGATAGAAGTTGTTTTCACAGGTTATTCTGCTGGCGGAGCCGTTGCATGCCTTCTGTTTTGCTATCTTCTTACAAGCCAAGTTCTTGGTAAGGACTCCAACATGAACAGATCGTGTTTTGGTTACACCTAAAGTGTCAGAACAGAGCATCAGGCTGACAACACGACACAGATCTGCCCTCGAAGAAGCCGACGCTGTCTTCCGTACACTTTGGTTGTCCTCTGTTGTTCAACACCGACATTGACGCCCGCCTCACCAAACTCTATACCGATAGCAACTTCCTTCAAGGGAATATACTCGCCTTCGTCAATGATGGCGACCCGATTCCACGCATGGATGCAGCGTACACGACAGAGCTTACGCGTATATGGTACCGTGTCGGAGGAGGCAAGTGCCCGCCGGCGAGCGAATTCCAAGACTTTAAGCCACCCAAGCTACGTTTAAATAGCCTCGGTCAACTAGTGTTCTATTCGAAAACGAACAGGAGGTTGATGAGGACGGGGACGGGGACGAGGACGGAGACGAGGACGGAGACGAGGACGGGGACGGGGACAAGGACGGAGACGAGGACGGGGACGGAGACGAGGAAGGGGACGGAGACGAGGACGGAGACGAGGACGGGGACGGAGACGGAGACGAGGACGGGGACGGAGACGAGGAAGGGGACGGAGACGAGGACGGAGACGAGGACGGGGACGGAGACGAGGACGGAGACGAGGACGAGCAAGAGGATGAAGAAGAAGAAGAGAGAATCATGGCATGCCAGCTTAGCCATGACGATCTCGAACACCAGGCCTGGGCGAATGTTGCGGCGCACCGCATGGACCAATATGTGAAGCGGATAACTCGTATCGGTGACGGATCTTTCAATGGTCGCAAGAGTTGGGCGAATCGTAGCAGGTAAAGTATGAAGTGCCTGTCAAGAGGTTATGCTAAAAAGATGCTCAGAAACAGGAAAGGTTGGAGGCATCAAATCACGAGATCCTTGCACATTCGTAAGGCGGAGAGAACAAGCCGAGATGCCATTTGATGAAGTCCGAAAATTCATTCCACAATTAGTATGTGCAAGCCCATGGTCATGTCTGCTCAGTTTGATTCACCCCCTGAAATACAGCGTTATGTTGATCGTTCTGGATTTACAACTTCCAAGTTTACATCTACATTGAATGACTCACTAGACCCCCCTTCTGCACTATCTGTGGTAGATGATTCTCTCCAGATTCAGTGATACAGTCTGCAAAGTCTCTGCCGCAGACTCGCCAAGGTAGAAGCTGTACTCTCCAGCCTCGAGGACCCACTCTCTCGTCGACTCATCAAATGAAGCAAAATCCTTTGCCGAAATCGCCAACCTGACCGTAGCCTTCTCTCCCGGTTGTAGCCGAACCTTGTCAAACGCAGTGAGTACTTTTACCGGCGTGTCCGCCGACCTCTCCGTCTTCCCGGCGTACACCTGGACTACAGTGCCGCCGGCGACGGGACCCGTGTTGGACACCTCCACCGAGACGTCAAACTCGCTTCCAGCAGAGTTATTCTTCGTCACTTGAAAGCCTGTGTACTCGAAGGTTGTGTACGAAAGACCGTATCCAAAGGGGAAGTTCAGTACCTCCTTTGCCACACGATCGTAGTGCCTGTATCCAACAAATACGCCCTCGGCATACTCGACCCTGAGCACTCCATCATCACCTCTCTTCCCAGGGAAGTTCCCATGTGCGGGAGCATCCTCAACGCGAGCGGGAAAACTGACAGGCAGTTTACCCTCAGGGTTTACGGCACCGGTGAGCACATCAGCAATGGCATTGCCGCACTCCTGGCCTGGGAACCACGACTGAGCCAGAGCAGACACCTTGCCAAGCCAGGGCATCGCGACCGCCACGCCGGTAGAGTTGACTACGATCGTCTTGCCGCCGCTAGCCTTCGCGACGACATCAATAAGCCCATCCTGGTCGTAGGGCAGGTGGAACGATTCCTGATCGCGGCCTTCCGTCTCCCACTGCGGATCATGTCCGGTGAATACGATAGCAAGGTCCGCTTCGGCAGCCACCCGCGCAGCTTCGCCCTGAAGGTCCGCGTCTCGGTCTGATTCCAGCCCGAAGCCCATTCGCACACCTGTGCGGCCTTCCAGGATCTCAAGACCGATCTTGGTAGGCGGTTTGCTGTGGATGCGGAGGCGGTAGGTTTTGCCTGCTGTAAAAGCATGTTTTGTTTGCGGCTCGTTGGCGGCTTGGAATAAAGCGCCCATAGGATCTGCGCAATTTCCTTTTTGCTCAAAGACGACCTCGTCATCTACAAACACCTGAGTCGGGCCTATGCCTGAGCAGGCGATGTAGTGCGAACCCGTTTCGGAAGGCGTGAAGTCGCCAACGATGTCGAGTGTCTTCCACATTGACTCCTGGGAGCCTAGCGGGGAGTAAGCCGAGTTTGGATAGCTATTGAGGACCGAAACAGGCTGGGCATCCTCCTTGCCAAAGTCGTAGAACACCCGGCTGAAGCCAGGTTTCCCGTCCAGACCGACGATGGTGCCGACCCTTCCGTCGTGGGTGATGGGCGGGAGAAGACGCTCTTTGTGAGCACCTTTTGCGTAGGTGAACTCCACGTCGGAGCCCAGGGCCTCATGGAGGGCGTCCCAGGGCGGGAGTCTGTAGTGTGCGTTCACGCTTGCGCTGCCGCCGCCGTGGGCGAGACCGTCTTTGGCGTAGCCGATGAGGGCAATCTTCTTGCCTTTCACCTTTTCCTTCGTGAGTGGGAGGATATTGTTGTCGTTCTTGAGGACAACGATGCCTCGCGCGCCCGCATCCCGAATCAAGGCACGGTGTTCGGGGCGATCGATTGCCTTTTCCACGGTGATGGTCGGGTCTTTGAAGCCGTTGAGCTGTTCCGTCCACTCGAGTATCGTACGTACGCGCTCGTCGATATCAGCCTCAGTTACCTCGCCGCTCTTCACGGCATTGAGAACGGCTGCGGGTTTGCGTATTCTCGGAGGCCCGGGCATCTCAATATCCATGCCGGCCTTGATTCCTTCCGCCACGGAGTTGGTTCCGCCCCAATCGCTCATAACCAGACCCTTCCATCCCCACTCCCCTCTTAGGACCTCCTTCAGCAACCACTCATTCGAATCGCAGTGCTTTCCATTGATGAGGTTGTAAGCAGACATGATGGCCCAAGGCTTTGCCTCTTTGACCGCAATCTCAAACGGCTTGAGGTAGATCTCTCTCAACGCCCGCTCACTAATTGTCTCGTCCACCGTTGTCCTCGCAGTCTCTTGCTCATTGGCGACGAAATGCTTAATCGTCGCGCTGACGCCCAGACTTTGGCACCCCTGAATCATCTCCGAGGCGAGCTTGCCTGCAAGGAAGGGGTCCTCGCTGTAGCTCTCGAAGTTGCGCCCTCCAAGCGGGTGGCGATGGATGCATACTGTGGGCGCGAGGAGACAGCGGGCTCCCTTTGCTTTGGATTCCTGGGCGAGAGCCGCGCCGACGGAGCGGGCTATGCGTCGATCAAAGGTCGCCGCTATGCTACAGGCAGCCGGGAAACATGCTGCTTTTGTGCTGCCGTCTATCGCAGCGCCGCGGGTGCCGTTGGGGCCATCTGTTGTCTGTGAAAATATGGTCAGTTCTGAGCCTTTGGTATACGGAGCCGTTGGGGGTATGAATACCTTGATTGCAGGCACCCCTTTATCGGGGACATCGCCAGTTTCGACAAAGTTGCGGCCTGCGAGAAGGCGGATCTAAGAGTGAGGGGTCAGTGATATGACGGTACAGAGGTTACAAGGAACGTTACCTTTTCTTCAAGAGTTAATGTCTTGAGAATAGCCTCAATATCTGTCTTGTCTGCCATTTTGAGTGATATTCTCGCCTTCAACCAATAATTCTCGTCTCGGCTTTCTCATTGACATCAACTCATCACGGCCTGGGGGTTCATTTATTGCCCCGCGATGATGCCCCGCGGTTAAGTTGAAGTGGGGTCCCAACGGAGGTCGGAACTCGGAACGGCAAAGGCATACTGATGGGGTCTCCAGAATCCCTCCGCATTTTGTGAGCTGCCGTGTGAGGGGATGGCGGATAGCAACGAGCAATGACGACTTGCAGACTAAGAATCAGCTACACAAGTTTTCGCCAATAGAAGCGTTTCTTAATGCTCAATCAGGACGAGTCGATTCACCCGCGATCGGCTGAAATGGATCAAGTTCGGAAGACGGCCGGGAAACTGAACCGGAACATGTCTCCGGTAAGGTGCGGTGACCTCCGCGGCTTCGGCCGTCTTCTAGATACCACATGTAATGTTGACACGAGACCGAGACACCGTCGAGATGTCCTGGTCCCGAAGTCAAAAGAGTTGAAATGGGCATGGATCTGGGCTGGCTTTGCGTGTACTGACCGAAGGACTCTTGAACTGCACTGGCAGATCGGGAGAGTCATGCTGACTCATTCGGTTGAGTTCAGGGCCCATTGATTGACCCCGCGCCAACCTAAGCCCTCAAGTGTGTTCAGCCACTCAAGTTGCTGTGGCTGCGCGGAATTTGTTGGAATGAGCCACCAAAGCTTCATCCTGCTAGCGGCTCCCAAGCTGACGTGAGAAAGAGAAGGTCGTTTACAGCAACGCAGAATCAGATCAATCGACAAGTCTGCGCGTCAAGTCCGGCCACCTGTGGCAAGCTTGCGGGTTCCTGATAATCAAAAGATCCTACGGGTAGATCCCTTGCTATCGTGCTGCGGCAGGTCCCCAGATGCAGCGTTTCGCTGGCAGGTCACGCCCAGAGAGCCCGTTATGCGGTGCCACATGTTCTCAGGCCCATGTCAGGTACAGATCCACACGGTTGAGGCGGTCAGCGGGAAGTCTAACCAGTGAACCGGGACAAACGGCCTGTTGCGACACCGCCTTAGAAGAGCCCCTGAACCTAGCGACGAAGGTTTGGGAGTGTTCCTTTTTTGTGCTCATGTTGATTGAGATAAATGGATGAAAACAACATCGAAATCAGCAACTAAGACAATGCTGATGAAGTATGCGGAGTTTGAAGATCCAGGTGGGTGTCTAGCGGCGGACATGTCGCTCGGAAAGTTCAGACGGCTGAGCCGCTCGGGGCTGAAGTTGGCCCGCCTCACATTGCTCAGCTGCAAAAGTCACCGAGGGGCGAGTTGAAGCTCTTTTGTTCTGTTCGCTTACCTCTTCGAGGTGTTCTCCAGCTTGAAGCGACTTGAGTCCGACAAGATGGTATCACTTGACTATAACCAAGAACTAGTATGCTGCTTGATGCAGTGCCTGACGCAGGGGAACCTGAAAGAGACCTTCGAGATGAATAAAAGTACTCAAAACAAAGCCTAATGTCCACTCGGTCTTTGTCTCGTGCCTGAGCCGCCGCCCGCGTCCTCCGCTCCGCCAGTTCCAGATTTCCCCCAACTGCAATTGGTGCACGTCATCAACTGCGACAGGACGTTCCACCAGAATAGAATTCGCCCTTTTTTTGCCCACGCTAAGATCCCCCTCTTGGACACTCTGCCCGTGTGTTCCTCCCTCTCGCGACGCGGCGACGCGGGTCAGGCGGAAGCCTGCGTTCGGTTGACTAATCCTCCCATACCTAGTAGGCGTTGAACAGCCTTGACACAGTTCATAAACCGTTCCCTTTGCCTTCTTGTGCTTCAAGTCCTCCTCTTGTGAGACTCATGAAAACTGTTGAATGCTCTCAACGTAAACCAACATAACCCGGCAAGCAAGATGGCTTCGACAGACGCCAACCTCGCTTCCATATTACGAGAGTCTCTCAAAGACCCCAACGTACGAGGTTTCCATCGGGATGAGGAGGATACGTCCTTGCACACCCTCCCCAACGATGAGGAGTCCGTGACGGCAGCCGAATCTGACGACGACAACGTCAACACGGCAGAGCCGAGCACGTCGTCCAACGGCTACACCTACGGCACCTCTCAGCCGCCTTCAACGACAACTGCAAAAGCCACGGATTCCCTCCGGGCACTAGCAAACGGACGCCGGCCGACCATTTTACCAGAGCAGCCAGCACAAGCTGACGATGCCTCACCTCCGCCGCCGCCAACCCGCGCTCTGGCGCCGGACCTCCTTCGTGGACTGCTGATGATGTTCATGGCAATGGACCACAACGTAGTTGGCCTCAACGCCTGGCCACACTCCACCGGCGCAAACCACCAAGAATCCGACTCCGCCGTCGTCGAGCGCTGGAACGGTCACTTTGGCTACGCCGTCCGCATGCTCTCGCACCTCTGCGCCCCCGGCTTCACTTTCCTCCTCGGCATGGGCGTCGCGTATTTCGGCCGCTCCCGCCTCAAGATGGGGTGGTCCTCCGCCCGGATGGCAAAGCACTTTGCAACGCGCGCCGTCATTTTGACGGCCGTCTCGACGGTCATGGGGTTCGTGCTGACGCAGGGCCAGCTGTGGTTTCTTAACATGGTCCTCGTGGCGCTGGCGGTGGATTACCTCCTCGTCGGCCTCTTGTGGCTCGCTATTAACGAGACGGAGCCGTTGTTGGCTAACCTGCTCGATCGTTTCTTTGTAGGTACCGGTTGTGGAGGTGGTCGTCGTCGTCGCGGCGACGGAAGTGAGAGGACGCCTCTCCTCGTTCATACAGGCCACGATAATCCGCCCAAGTCGAAGGCTTCCGCTCGCGCCCACCAGATTTCATGGCACATCCACAACGCCGTGCTGCTTGTTCTCGGCTTCGTCACGATTTGCTGGAACCACTGGGTGTCGCCGACCCATGGAGCCTGCGCCGCCGCCTCGTCTTCTCCTGTCACCGGCACGGTAGCCAACGACTTTTGGCGCTTCTGGTTCTTTGAAGTCAACCGCCCGCACGTCATGTCCGGCTTCCCACCTCTGGCGTGGCTCTCATTTGCCATCCTGGGCCTCCTCTACGCGCGCATCATCCTTGCTCGTCCCTTGTCGTCCACGAAGCTGGCATGCGGCAACGTCGCCGCGGGCCTCATCTTCAGCGTTCTCTTCGTTCTCACACGCGTACTCCGCATTGGGAATCTATCTGAAGGATGCCTCCGGACCCCGGATCAGGCGGCGAGCCCAGATTCGAACCCGTACCTCGTTTCCGTAGCGTCCTTCTTTTACGTCGTGAAGTACCCGCCAGACTTTGCCTTCTTCGCATACACTCTGGCTGCGACGTTCTTCCTGCTCGCCATCTTTGGTTCGGTGCCTCCGCGGGTTGCGACAAAGTGGCTTGGCGTTCTTCTCGTGTTTGGCACGTCGGCGCTCTTTTTCTACCTCACGCACCTCATCATCCTCTTTAGCTTGTGCATGCTGCTCGTTGGGCTCTTTGGGCGCGAGAACGGCCTGCCTCCTCCAATGGACGGTAGGCCTGCGGTCGGAGTCAGTAACATTTGGGTTTGGTGGGCAAATTGGCTGGTTGTTATGGCGATTATGTATCCGCTGTGTAGATGGTACAGCGCTTTCAAGAAGACGAGAAGTGCGGATTCGGTGTGGAGGTTCTTTTAGAGTTGACGGCCCGCCATGTCGTGATGGGTAGCTCCGATGGCGACATTTTATGGTCATCTAATCAGATGACTCTCACTCATTTTCTCAACAAATAACACCACATCTTTTCATGACTGGGCTCCTGGCGAACACATGTGACTAGAAAACATCGAGTACAGCCGACTTAATAGGCGGGCAATTGACAAAAGAAACGCTATGAATTGAGACTATTCAATCTGAGGGGTATGGACGAGGAGGGCATCGGCCCCCTCCTCAAGGCCTTCACAGTTTCAACACAACTACTAGACCATCCAACCATGGCCACATCAATAAAAACACCTCACTTCCATCTCGGCTGAGCACCCGGTTGAGGGTATGGCTGAACTCTCACCGACCTCCTTCTCGTAGCCCTCTGAGGCCGTGTCGCCGCCGGTGTTTCCGCTGCCGCTACCGTAGGCGCTGCCGGGGTCTTCCCAGTCCGAGCCCGTGTCCGCGCAGCCGGCCGGCCAGCGGCGGCACCATCTGAGCTATGAGCAGTGGTAGTCCCCGTCTTCCCCATCACGACCGCAGATGTTGTCTTCGGCTCCCTCTTCACCCTCTTCGTCGCCGTTGTCGTAGCTGTTGTCGGCCGCGTCGGTTCCGAGCGAGTCTGGCTTTCCACCCTTCGAGCAGTCCGTAGGTTGCGTCCTTTTACCGGACTTGACGGCACAGTCTGGGGCGCTTGCATCGCAGGCGCAGTCGCCGTCGTCGCAGCTCTGCCAGTCTTTGCCCTTGTCCTCAGCGCCGGCGCTCTCTTGGATACGCCCGTCTTGTGAGCGGAGGAAGTAGGAGCAGACGTTGGTGCCGGCGCCAACACCAATGGCTCAGAAGATCCCTCCGTCGTCTCCGCGGAATCAGTCGGCTCCGATTCAAGGTACTCCGTCTCCATAGTAGGGTTCTCCTCTGGCGGAAGCTGGTCTGTCAGCCTCCGTGCGGCAGTCCACGCCTGGACCCTTTTCCGGCGGGCCGTCTCCTCATCTTCCTCCTCGTCAACTGCGTCGACATCGACATCAACGTCGACGTTGACGCTCTCACCAGCTAACCTCTCCGCGACTCTCAGCTTGGTCCACGAAGACTTCATAATCTGCCGCTGCGCCTCAGACTGCCGCAACCACTTGCAAAAGCGCTCATTCGACCTCTTCCACCTCCGGTCTTCCTTCTCCCTCGCTTCATCCTCCGCATCGTCATCCTCTTCCATTGGCACAGTCACCGGCAAAGGCGGCGCCTCTTCCACGTGAATACTCGGCGACTGCTTCCTCAACTGCTCCCGATCCTCCAACGCAGTCACAGCCCTTCCGGCCTCAAAGTACCGCCCGGCAGCCGAGATGGCCATCTCCTCGGCCGCCTCTACGTTCGACCGCGCGAGTAGGCACACGTCGCCATGGGTGCCGAGATCACGCCGCACGCGCTCCCTTCGGTCCTCGGCGGCCGCCAGCGCAGCGCGCAGTACGTCAATGGCCTCGTTGGCGTCCTCGAGCTCCTGCATTTGCCGCTTCATGAGCGAGAGCGACGTCTCGCAGATGTCGCGGGCCCGGGCCAGGGCGGCGTCAGCCTGGAGCTTGTCGCGCTCAGCGTCATCCCGCTCCGTGATGGCGCATCGGGCGTCCGCAAAGTCAATGTGCTTGCCACTGTGGCCGCAATTCCGGCAGACGTCCGGGTCCATCTAGCTAGACTGTCACTGCTCCAGTAGAGCAGAAATGTACACTCTTTCCGAGGTCACGGACACGTTCGCGCTTGACTCAACCCCATGTCAGCTCACTCAGCCTTACTCATCGAGATCGCAAATGAAGGCATTTCTAAGTAATGTGCCCCATGGGCAGATTCCCGCTGCGATCAAGCACGGGGTTTGTCTCACCTTTTGGTGGTTCGAAGATCTTGTTTCCCGCCGGTGGGGATATCAAAAGGAGGCTGTAGATGATGTAGGTAGGGGTCTAAAGGTGGACATTCGGACAGGAAAGGGTCCTAAGGTGAACGGGAATGAAGGAAAAGAAACCACCTCTCTCTCACAGCTTAATTGGAAGCACCTGGGCGGCGGGGGGTCACGATCCTCTTCATCATTGCAGAGGACCCCATTTTGCTCCAGGTCCAGGGGGATGTATGTGGATCTTTTGGAAGAGTTAGCGATATTATTGAGTCGACTCCATTTGTGCCCAGGTGAACGGCCCAAGGTTCGTATGAGGATACGTATGGACTCTCGTATGCAGACACGTAATGCGTCATTGGGTGTTGGATAAAGAGTCAAGAGTCAGTTGTGCCGTCAGATGCAGGTCTGGCAGCTCCCTAAACCTTGGTTTATGCTGAAGATCGTTCACAAACATGTCACGCGATGGCATCATGGTTGTGCTCAGTGCTGAGAAACTCTCGAGCAAACTCTCAAACCCCAGGAAACTATTCGTTTCCAACAGCCTGGTGCTGGTACCCATGCCTGCCGGCAGGAAGAGCAAGAAAACCCTGGCTGCAGGCTGCAGCAGCTTCCTGCAAGTTTCCACACCATTGCATGGCTTTGATACCGATTCGCTCATCCTTTCTCTGGTCTCATCAATGAGAAATCCAAGTTTCGGGGGAGTGGTTCGTTTCCAGCCGTTGCTCAGCCAAAGAAAAGGAGAATGGGGGCATGGAGCCATGGACGGATATGTTCTTCATAAAAAAAAGCAAAAAGACATGGGTTGAAGAAAAAACTGACTTTGAACGTTGGGTTTTCTCTTTGCAGTTCTCCACCGAAATTGCTACCAAATAGGGGAAAGCGGCTCAGGTGGCACACGGATACGGCGGGATTTTCATGACTCTCACTTTCGGTTACATTGTGACCCCTGACAAGGAGGTCCAGTTTCTGAATGGGACCGCCCCTCTGAGGGTCTTGTGAGCGTCAGGGGTTGGAGAAGGAGGAGATGAGCCGATCTCCAAGTTCCCGACCGTTTCTGTCAATCCAATATCCCGGAGTCAGCTTGGTCTTTGTTTCATAAAGTTGTTCATAGCTATAATACAAGTGTCATAAGTGTACAAACTTTCCATTCTAGAACCCTTCCACGCAGGCATCCCGGGGTTCCGGGGGTCTCACGGTCTCAACCCGCGTCTCACTCTAGTACGGCCTGACCCGCCGCTTCTGCCGAGTGGCACCCGTAGTTCGTCGGGCCCGGCCCGTTGCCGCAGTAGCACCAGTACTTTCGGACTTCTCGATGTTTCTGAATGCGCGGCCCAGCGCCTCTTCTATCGAATCATCAGACGCCGGATGAGAGCTGTCCTTGCGCTTCATGCTGTGTCGTGTCGCCCTTTCATTGGTATGCCCCCACAGCAGTCTGCGGGGACTCGACATCGTCTCGGGTGATGAAGACATGGGCGGTGAAGATGGTGGCGTTGGACGCCTGACAAATTTCTGCTCTTCATCATCCTCTATCTTGATCGAGTGAACAGGTGTGGAAGAGGCCACTTGAGTGGGAGTCTGAGCCCAACTGTCTTCTTCGTCCTGTACTGTGACACGATGTGTACAACCTGGAGGAAGGCCGACGGATGGTGAATTTATACAATCGCGGAGGAAGTCGAGTTTAGGGTCGCGGATTTTTTGCCCCCGACGATATTTCCAGTCATCTAGAAAGTACTGGTATCGCTGCTCTTCATCCTCTTCGAGCTCTTCGGGATCGGCGAACTCTTCCTGCTGCCACCACCTAGCCCGTTCTGATGCTTGTGCTGCAGCGCTTCCTGGCGCTTCCAGTCTCGTGTCTCGGCTGGTCGGTCGGGTCGCCAGGTACGTCTCAATCGCCAGTTCCTCGCGAACCTCCGCCACGTTCAACAAGTCGCACATTGCCATCCTCCGTCTACACAGTGACACCAGCATCTTTTTTTGGTTGATGCGCGTGAGCACAACGCTGTCGCGAGTTTCCTCCGCCTTGCGCAACGCCCTTCGCAGAGGGCCGAGGACGGCTTGCGAAATTACCATCTCCTCCGCCATCTTGATAGCATCTTCCATCTCACGCACGGCAGCATCTGCTCGTTGGCACTCCCCGTCGAACTCATCGATCACGTACTCTGCATTTTTGATAATACGCTCCAGTCGTTCCCAAGCACGATCGGTCATAACTCGCGCGGCGACGGAGGATTCAAGTTCCATCATTGCGCAATTTCTATGCTTGATGGTGGTGTGATTGCCGCTTCTTCCGCAGCCTCTGCATGGCGTCGGATCCCATTCTGCAAAGCCACCGATGTATTCTGACTTCCACAGGGGTTGCATCTGGCAGGCGTGAGCACACTGTTGGTTTTCCACGGGAGCGGATCCTCTCACCTTGAGTGGCCTTCTCACCGTAGACCTTACTTTCTTGATCGTTGTGTAGTATTAACGAATGGAGTAACCCGAGTCCGAGTGAGTCTTATTTGCTCTCCTGAGTATACACTCACTTTAAACAGCTCGCTGAGGATTTGTTACGAAAGTGTGTTGGACAAGAAAAAGCAGTGTAAGTGGAAGCGTGTGGATGCGGGGGTTTAAAGGCCTAGTCCTCGGAGACGCGGACGCGTCAAGCAACGACGCGTTGAACTGCGTTATTGCACGGATCCCCTTACCAGAGTTTCACAGGGGCACACTTGATCGCTGGCACCAGCTTAAACTCAGACATTTAAAGCCACATTCCTGTAGTAGGTAGGCAGGGCTTTAAGAGCAGAGAGTGTAAGACAATTCGCAGGTTCTACGCGTTATCATAGGTAAGATGACGCGTGTATCCTACAGTACTGTCTTTCCATCGGGGGACTCAACTCCACCAGGATGCCCGGAAGTTTGGTGGGGTGATCACCCAGAGGGCCGGGCAACGTTACCTAGGGCGCACCGTATCAGCGGGAATTGCCTTCCTTCATACATCTCCGTCTCAACGCTCTCGTCTCTTGTCGAGGGTTAGCGTCCATCAAATGGCGGAAAAGCGCCAGTGGTAGCGGGCTCTGGCGCATCAAGGAACAGCCTTGCATTCGGCGAGGCAATATCACAGGTAGCTTGATAAAAATGATCCAACTGTCAGGCTAGTATTAGATGTGTATGTGCCATCATCCACGGGGAGGAAGCTCAGCTACTCCGGAGCAAATGTCAACCTCGAGAGTAGTACGGTCGGTACCGATGGCGTTGACCACAACTCATTTATCTCCGTGGTCTCCTCGCCGATGACAATGTCTGGCCATTATCGCTGACACCAACTCTCCGATCAAATTCAGATTGCGCATGGAGGGTGGCCAAAACCCAGTTCGCGACGGCATGATACTTTGTCGTCCCTTCTCTCATCACGCAAGTCCATTCACCCTCACTCGGCCGAATGTCGTCGCTCGCGAGGTAGGTCGGCGGAGTGATACTGCAAACCTCCCGCTGAGGTCCTATATTTTCCTTGTTTTCTTCAGAACGGTCGTGATCCCTTAGGCTGTGGTCCGTGATGCGTCTAGGGTCAAGGGCATACATCCTCCTCGTGGCTTCATGCAACCGATTAACCAAATGACTGGACTTGTTGATCGTGTCTCGGTGGCCGTCGAAGTTTTTTGTAAAGTCGGCCCAGCGGGTATTATGTTCTTCACGCGTTTTCCTACGGCGATTCCGCGCTTCCTCAAGTGCGGCTTCAAGAGACTTAATGTAGACGTCCTCGCGGGCCAGCGTCTCGTGCAGACGATCCTCGTCCTGCTTGAAAGCTTCCACCCGATCGTTGATGTTTTCTCTTTCAGCTATTGCCACTTCGCAGTCCGCAGCGATGGTAAGCACCTCTTTGCGATTGGCGCATCGTTGATCTCTGACGGAGAAACACAGTTTGGGGTAGACGCTGCCACAACCGCCGCAGGGTACTCGACTCCAGTGGGCCTTAATGCTCTCTATTAGACCACTCATTGCGGATTGATTTGGAAATTGCCTTGCAAGATGTCGTTGAATAAATTGAAGAATATCGATGTATTTAATCCAAGGTACGGCAACGTAGTTCGCAGCGCGTATAACAGGCCAGGTGACTTGTCAATGTGAAAGGTTTAGCGTATTGGGGCTTAAGTAGGAGGGGTGAGATAATCGCGTCCACGCCACACAGCGAGACGCGATCAAGCTACCAACGCGTTGCGGGGCACTGAGAGCGCGGGGCACATCATCCTTCCCAGGGAGGCAGGTATAGAAAGGCCGGACTGCTATCAGAGCAAACTTTGGCGTCACATTCGTTCACAGTGTTGCGCTTGTAACAGCTCGGAACACATCGATGCAACAGGTATCCTCATGATGTCCAGTGTCTCTGGCAAAAGAGGTTACTCTTTGCATCAGGTCGATTGAAGACTCTGCTATGCAACGTATCAGTGGGGAGTTGCTTCCAATCGCATCATGCTTACAAGAGATCAGCGCTTTTGAGGGATCAGTTTGCATCATCAAAGTACTGACGCAAGACAACTCAGCCTCACAGGGAGAATGGAAATGTCGAAGTTGGTTCGATACCTCGATCCGACATCGTACCATGGCAACACACATATGCAACAGCACAAAGGTTGCATCAATAAGGCTTGTTCGAACTTTCAGAATCGCCATGAGTGTTTCTCAGCAGAATTATGGGTAAGTTGCCTTCTCATAGCCATTATCATTGGTTTACTTATCGCCCCATGGTTCCTACAGAGTAATACGTGTGGAATATGCAGACAGTAGAAAGAATGGTAGCATCAGTAGTAGCAGCAATAGCAGTATTAGGGAAGCCAGGAATAGAGTCGACGTGTTGAGCGGGAACCATCATGGTGTTATCACCTAATTTGAACTACTTAGGAGGCAATCCGTGCTCATGGCCCCTCAGAATATGCTTGGAAAACAAACCTCAAGTGCCAGAAAGCAAAGATCTCTGATGAAATACAGAGTTGCAGCTTTCAGAGCCGGAACCGTTGTCCCCAGCCAGGTGATGACAAGATTTCAGGAAGAATCACACCCGGAAATCTAGTGCCCAGGCATACATCGGATCTGGCCGTGAGTGCGGTCGCAACCTAGAGCCCCTACCGTGGCACCTTAGTCTGTAGAAACTTAATACCATTCAAGGCCGACGGCTGTTTCTTAGGAGACAATGAAAATAACAGGATGTCAGTATCTCACTAGGGGCAGGAGAATGCGATGTGTGCAGAATGGAGAAGCGCAGCTAGCACCACGTTAAGATTTGGCAAAGAGATCAACGCGTTTCTTACAATGAAACTATCAGTGTAGGAGCTCATATTCTCCGAATAACAGTCAATTACAAAATGATTGGACAGGTTTGAGGTCTTTTTAACGGGAGGTGGTCACGTGTAGCACGCCATCGACTCCGACGATGGTGAATCAATTGCGCGAGCTGCAGGCAAGCTGACGCGACACACTAGACACCCACACAGTTGCATCAGCCCCAGTTATCAAGTGTTCCTTGTCTTTCCCACAGTAGCGATACGTCGACTGTAGGAGTTCAATCTCGATGACAACTTTTCGTGGGCAGAAAAAAAGAATGCCCTTCAGGAGTCAATCGAAGGTTGTGACGAGGTTACAAACTGGTGGCATAGGGCTTAGCTTTATCGCGGAGTCCCAGGAAAACTAAAGGAAATGTGGCTACCCTTGGCCAAGCTACGACAAGTGCCGCAACTAACAGCATGGCATATATGGACTTCCCATACAACTTCTGCATCTCCTCGGAATACAACCGTTTAAGCTGCTGCTGGAGGGTCAGCATTACTGAATAGGTAGCCTGTCGTCATCTACCTGTGGATCGCCCTTCGGTATCAGACCGAGATTTGGAGAAAGCATGCCCCTTTCCTACCCATTAGCACCCTCAAATGCTCGTCACGCCTTGTGGCGACGTTTGATGACAGCTTAGCTGGAGAGTAAGCCGTTCGCTCGGCATGCAGTCCATGTTGAAACCCCTGCTGGAAGAGATTTATCAAGCGACACTTATATAGAACGGTTCGTCTGTCCTGCATGCGGGCTGGGTTTTGGTTTGAACTTTCGCTTTGTGCAGACACCGTACGTCATTGTTCTATCTTTTGACGATGAACAAGATGTCCTCGCAACATCCAGTTGGGAAGCCGTCACCAGCCGGGTCCGATACGTCGTCTGACCATGGCGGCCTGGGTTCCAAATCCGCTGTCGACGATAAGGTTACTGTCGATGCCGCGCCTCCGACAGCGCCCGCGCTTGCAACGCAGCAGACTCAACGCATGGAAGCGGCAATGGGCGATGCCATCCTCCGCTTTTTCAGGATTCGGAAAGGACCAAAGGCAGAAGAGTACGACCTCGACGCGGTGCGTATATCGACTCATATCAACTTGCGAAAGACCCCGGTGGCGTCTAACATGCTCAATAGATTGCCACGCAACCGAGTATTTGGGATTCCGAGAATGTCGAGGAGTACAAGAGCCTCTACATCCACCCGCAATGGGAGAACTGGGCTGCTTTTGATCCCAGTTTCCGATGGACATGGAGAGAGGAACGTGCTGTTAGGCGTAAAGTCGACTGGAAAATCATGGTACAATGACCCCGACAACTCGAAGAAGAACGCAAGCTGATCACTCACAGGTCTGGGCTTGTGTCATGTTCGCAGCCCTCAACATCGACCGGAACAATATCTCCAACGCCGTTTCCGATAATATGCTTGACGATCTCGGGTTGACGCGAGGCGACTACGTGAGTTATGAGGAGACTGGCTCCTCTGATACCCGCTAACCCAACTTAGAACCTTGGTCAAACAATATCCCGGGTTGGCTTTCTTGTTGCCGAGCTTCCATCGCAGTTGATTTCCAAGCGGTCAGTAGTCCTTGCCTGCCATCGTTAATTCGTACTGATTGAGCCTTGCAGTATTGGACCCGATCTGTGGATTCCCATCCAGATTTGTCTCTTCTCTATCATCTCTGGAGCGCAATTCTTCTTAAAGGGTCGAGCGTCCTTTCTTGCGACAAGATACCTCATGTAAGTGTGGTTGTTGCTACTGAAAGACTAAATTACGTGTACTTACGACCCGGTTTCTAGCGCAACCTTTCAAGGAGGTTTCATCCCGTAAGTCTTGGCCCTTGACAGGCCTATTCAAGCTTTTGACCAACTCCTTGGCAGGGACACTATCCTCTACTTGAGTTATTGGTACACAGGCACTTCAGTTAGCAATCCCGTCCCGGACTTCTGCACTAAAACACCCTCCTAATGTCTGTCTCCAGCTTCCGATTCGACTGGCCTGGTTTTGGATGTCTTCGCAACTAGGTACGTCATTCTACACTCCTCTCGAGCTCCTTTCAACTCCGACTGATAGGCCTTTCTAGTTGACATCGGTGTTGGATTCGCTGCTGTCGGTCTGGTTTCGATGCGCGGCATTTTGGGATACGAGGGCTGGCGTTGGTTGTTCCTCATCGAGTAAGCCCCCCCCTAATGATCTTGCGACGCTGTTAAGTTACTAACATCACGTTACCAGAGGTGCTTTCACTTGTAAGTCAACAAGTTTCGCTCCACAATGTTTCGGCTACATCGCTAACAATATCGCTTTAGTCTGTGTCGGACTGTGCTCATTCTTCCTTATGCCTCAATGCCCTGCCAAGACGAAGAGTTGGTGGAACCCCAAGGGTTACTTCAACGAGAAGGAGGAGAAGATCATTGTCAACTCCGGTACGTCTCCCAGGAATGTAACATCTTTTCCAAAGCTGATAAACTCTGCCAGTCATCCGCGACGATCCCCAGAAAGGCGGCATGTACAACCGACAAGGTCTGTCCGTCAAGCAGATCTGGGAATGCTCCAAGGATTATGACATGTGGCCATTGTACGCTCTTGGCTTGCTCTTCGGCTTGCCAAAGTACCCTGTCAACCAGTACCTTACTTTGTCGCTCCGAGACCTCAAGTTCAACGTCATCCAGACCAACCTGCTCTCAATCCCGTGGATCATCGGGTCAAGTATCACCATGTTGGCCATTACGGCTGCTAGCGAGCTCTGCAACAATCGCAGTTTCGTCGCCATGGCTGAGGATGCATGGTTATTGCCATGCTTCATCGCCCTGATTGTAATCGCGAACCCAAGCCCCTGGGCTTACTTTGCTATTGCGACAGTTTTGTTATCCTTCCCTTAGTAAGTGCGGACGATTCCGCTTTTTCTTTTCTAATTGCTAATCTCTGCCAGCACGCATCCTATTCAAGTTGCGTGGACTAGTAGGAATGCCGGATCCGTCCAGAACAGAACAGTGTCCGCATCGTAAGTCTCTATAACTCTCATATCGGTGATGTGAAATATAACTTACAATATGCTTGTAGCCTGTACAATATGTGGGTTCAAGTCAGTGGTATGATCGGCGCAAATAGTAAGTAACTCTCCTTCAGACTCAACTTAATAGAGGATGCTGACTAGCCAAGTCTATCAACCAAGTGATGCCCCTCGGTACTTCAAAGCCAACAAGGGCCTATTGGTCATTTGTATCTGGATGTGTGTAAGTAGACAATCATCCTACCTCAAGATTGAATCTCACAGCTCACATGTTCGCAGGTTGTACAATACCCCTTCACCTACTTCTACTATCGGTGGAGGAACAACAGCAAAGCCAAGAAGTGGGATGCTATGACACCAGAGCAGCAACACGACTACCGTGCCAACACAACTGATAAAGGCAATAAACGGTGAGATACATGGACGCCTGGTGAACTCATCTTCTTACTAATCCTTCATAGTCTTGACTTCCGATTCGCCACCTGATCAATCCGATCGATTCAGGTGCTAAGATAGATGGTATGACAGGATTCTGTGTCGTCTTGTGGCTGCTTCTTTGTTTGAATGGTGTATGAAGACAAGATTAACACATAGTACTCTGTCTGCTCAATGATTCTCAGAGCTCTGGTGTCCTAGCCTGGCGAATGAACCTAAATTCAGCTTTCAGTCAATGAATTGATGTCGTAATTATGGCAGTAGGGCGGGCTTTGATGATTGAACTTAGACAAGTACGCAATGGCATAGACACCGATACTTCTGATATTGAAGATGCTCTCAAATGGAGATTCATTTTGCTCTTCCCTTCATATCCGATGCTTCTCCTTGGGGTTTGGATCTCTTGCGCGCAATCACAATTGTTCCCCTCATTGCGTTTGACTCAGCGAACCAGTCAAACACCATTGCTGCAACCTTGAACTTCCCCGCTGAGATCCCAAACGGCCGTAACGCTTCACTCTGACTTTTGATATAACTGACGAGACCAGAGAAGACATGTTCCGTGATATCTTTGAAATGGATATCATCTTCATCATAACCCGCGTCAAGGAGCTGCTTCTTGTAGTCTGACAATGTAACAAAAGCAGCAGCAGGACAACCCATCGCCAGGCCAATAAGATTGACGAGGAACCTCTGTCGTAAAGACGCTCCGTCGCTCAGTATCAAGTCAAAGGCCATGAACGAGGCATCGAGTGTCTGCGCGGCATAGTTGAAGATTGGCTTTCTGGAGGGATAGAAGTGGTACAGGCTGTCAAGCGCTAGAACCCATCGTTGTTGGTCGGCGCTGTCCTCCTTCAAAGATCTGATTGCAGACTTTACGTGCGCGCCCCAGGTGTCGGGGTTGGCAGCGTCGGCGCAAAATACCTCAACACTTCCATCTTCTAATTTGAGCTTTTGAGCCTGCAATTGGGCTCTATTTGAGGCCAATCGATACTGGGACTCGTTGAGAGTGAGCCCTACGTATCGATAGCTGGTCACACCTCGCTCGTTAATTAGTAGTGCAAGCTCCAGAGACTGGTCACCACAGCCAACACCTAGGTCTAGAATAGATATTGCCGAAGACCGAACTACATCTTTACAAATCTGAGCTTCTTTGAGGACCTCCAAAAGCAAATTGCGACAGGCTGTCTCGAAATCTGTAATGCGTAGGTTGTCGGCACTCGTCCTGGAACATAATGGTAAGTCAGTCGTGCTCTGACTAAGTCAAGGAACATCATGAAATGCGATGGATATAATCCAGTTCAAGTGTAGACTAAAGGGAGGCCAGGTATCGGAGTGATTACGAAGAAGGGTGTAAAATGAGGGCGGACAAACCAATAACCCATGTTCATCCACATGGTGGTGAACGGCACTTTGAGGTTCAGCTTCCAGTGATCATTGTCGTAGACGTCTTTCCGCCGAAGAAAAGTGACAGTAAATGCCAAGGTGACTATCAAAATTATAAATGTGCAGCCAGTCGCGCCTAGTAAGACACCTTTCCAGAAGTCAGGAACGGCGTCAATTGGTAGTGTCATTGTATGAATAAGAATGAACCCATGTCCGCTTGTGAGATGAGGGTGAAGGAAAGTTAGTTCTGTGGTCTAGTGCTCACTAATAAGGTACCTTAAATGGAAAATGAGACGTGGGAAGACATTTGCAGAGAAAGCTGCCAGGTGTAGCTAGACTTGGCGCCAGCTGTAGGCAGGAACAGCGAAGGATGCGGCAGGGTTCGGCACCGGAGGTCCGATGTCACTTCCAACCAACGGACCAACAACCAACAAACCAACAAAGCCCCCCTTGCTGTTTTTCTTCACAGGGACTGCGTTTATTTCAACTTCACTTCTTCCATTCAAACATGTTTTTGTTCTCATTGCGTACCTTCAGTCACTTGACTAGCCGTGCCGCCAAGGGACTACGACACCAAAATCGTCAGCGATTCTCATCGCAGAGATAACGCACCCTTCAAGTAGGACCATTCCATCCCAGCACCACGCCCCGGTTAACCACACATTATCTTGTCCATTGGTCCAGTCACCCATGCCGGCGGTCTGGTCATTCTTCTTGTCCAGATTCCTGTCCTCACCCATGATCTTTCGGATAACTGCCCTACTCTGACACGTCCTCAAGGTCCTTGTAAACCTTGCTGTCCGCAGTACCCTCTTCGCATCGGCCTGTACGTTGAGCGGGCAAGTGCTCACGACTGTTCCTCCAGGCATTGTGTGTAAAGCCTCTGTCCGCGCAGCTTCTTTTGCGGAAAAGTCGGTTCTGAGACAGATAATTTGGGGCGGCATGACATTTCCACGATGATGTGAACAAGCTTTCGGATGTCTCCCTTCATCCTCCATGAGAGTGAACGACTGGCTTGGTTTTGCATCGAGAGGACGGAGAACTGAGCTCTCCACGCGGATTGTCGGCAATGGCTCGAGAATGTCGCGTAGGGGTTGGTAGATCTTGCCAGCCACATCCGGCGACACAGCGAGAATAACCCGATCGAATACGTCATCCAAAATCTGTCCAGCTGCGTTCGCCGTCGACTGCCAGCGGAGTCTCACTCTTCCATCAGCCGTTGAGGCTACCTCTGCAACACACGCTCCTAGTCGGACGTCTTTCATTTCTTTTGCCAATCTTCCTTCAACTTGGTGGACACCGCCGCAGACAGTGTAGTGCTGTTGTCCATGCGAGCGTTTCTTGTACTCGACAACGTCACTGGCAGGGAACGCCAGAAGCTCAGCATGCGTACACGTCGAAACGCTGCTGATGAGTGGGAGAAGGTAGTGCGTGGCATACCGTCGCGGTAGCCATATCCTCCTCAGATAGTCGCCAAATGTCTCTCCCCCATCAGACCCCTCAGTCAAGGGGTGCACCATGAAGCATGCCACTGTGAACCAGAACTGGCATATGATCAGGCACAGTATCTCTACGAAATGCGCCAAAATCCCGCGGTTTCCCGGCCAAGGTGGGACTTGGTGCAAATTGGATGCGTGGACAAAGTACTCGCCAGGCACTCCGCTGGCGCCATCCAGAGTTGCCTGGTTCTTTCCCGATGCTATCGTATCAGGCTTGCGTGCAGGCAGTGATTTGGCGAATGAGAACAAGAAGCGGATGGGATGATACGGGATGCCCAAGTGGTCATACATGCGCATCACGTTGGGATAATATCCTCCGGCGAGTGCGCGCATTGGAAGGTCGATCCTCTCAATACTGCCCGAGCTCTCCTCTCGAATTGCAACCGATGCTGAGTCGAAAGACAGGCTCTCAGCCTACAACAGTCAGTCTACGCATTCGCCCACTACTCCGATCTAGGATCCAATTCACCTGTTCAAATAAGGTCACTGCATATCGTTGTTGTTCGTCATTTTGCAAGAGATATGCGGTGCTAAGCCCGGCCAATCCCGTTCCGACGACAGCTACTCGGAGAGGGGCCTGTCGACTCATGTTGCGATGAGTGAGTCTGAGAGCCTTATGACCTTGAGCCAGCGCTGACATGCCCTGAGTAAGTATCCTTCTCCTCCAATGCGGCGACTGGTTTCCAGCATCAAGACACAGCGAATGCAAAACTCGACGAAGAAACTTTAACAGAGTCGGCACGCACGAATTTGCGACAGGAAACCCACTGCGGAGAGATAGGGTATTTCTCAGCTCACCGCACACTCACACCACTCGCCGGGTACGTAATTTCATCAATGCACACCGTAGCCTCTTCGAAATCTGCTACTCCCCGGAATGAAGCTCCCCTCCAGCGGGTACCATCCCTGAGAAAAGTGCCGGATAGTCACATCACGCACCCTTGAATGGGTGGGTGTCTGCCGAGGTCGAAGCGCCGTCGGGGCAATTCCACTTGGTGATCGACCGTCCGGCGTCGACGAGGCTTCATCCCTGTCGTTGTGGTACAATATGGCAGCAGTTAGCCATTTATTCGGGATCCGACAGAGCTTGAGAAACCTTGAGACACAACTTGCGCCAGCAGTCGGTTCTATGTGAGCTACCCTCTTTTCATCTGCGACGAGACAAACGTCCAAAGACTGTCTTTGACGGCGCTACCTGCTGAGTAGACGACCCGTCCTAGCCCAACGACTTCGAAGAGCGAAAAGTCAATTTGCACGTGCTTCCTTAGTGCCATCAGACGGTCTCATCTGTTCGGACAGAAAGTTGCACCGACTCGATCAATCTGGCTTGGCTTCTAGAGTTTTCCCAAGCGACCCCACACACTATGGTGACCCTGGCTAAACTAGCTCGACTGACTTTCTTATGGTCCCCGGCATTCTCGGTCATGGCTTCTTTGGGGAGTTCGCAAGCGAAGACTCATGTTCATTGACATCATATACAACCCTCGGGTTGCCTGGTTATTCTGTTGAGCCGATGAGCTCCAAAGAACTGGTTTCCGACCAGCAGATAGTCGCAAAGAATGGCAGCCTCCAATGTCCGTCCGCTGGCCATATTCACCGGCTACATGGTCCTAGCCGCCGGGCTCACTGCAAAGTCTATCGGTATTATTCGCAATCAATGGCGCGCCTCGCTTTCGCGAAATGGGACAGTCGCTGCGCCAGCCCACCGTCGCGCTCTTGTTGTGTTCAGCGCGCTCGCGGCCTTGAGCCTCGCAACAACCTGGTATCACATGTTTCGCTTCTTCGAGTGGTCATATGGCCAATGGGTAACGACAAAAGCATTGGCTAGCCTCGACTCCACCGAACTGAGGCTCGGCGAGTGGCTGCACGACACCTCTCTCTTCAAGCAAGCTTGGGCGTCAACCCTTGAGACTGGCCCGAGGGCCTGGTGGTCGTTGCAAATATTTGGGTTTTGCGCTAACTGGAGCGCCATACTTGCGGCTCAAGGTGAGCTTATTCTACCTTAGTCAAATCCGGGCCAGCTGTCAGCTTTTTATTGCAACTCCCGAGAGCAATACTAATCTAGGTGCATCATTAGCTCAGAGAAGGTGTATCTCACACGCTTGGATATTCGTACTGCTTGGTCAAGCTGTTGCTATCTCCTTTGCGGCAAATTTGTCTTTCCTCGCAATACTTTGCAGCGAAATCCCAGAACGAAAACCCAATGATGGCAAACGATATAGCCAGACTGTGTCTTCGTTCTCTATTCATTCCGTCATTCTCTTCGCTACCCTGTTGTGGGCAACGTCGATCCCCTCCGCCATCAATCACCCCAAGTTCTTATCCTTGCTCCTTGGTCCACACTTGCTGGCATTCGTACCGTTGCTTCTGAATACGATCTTGCCAGCGCGAATGTTGGGCGAGCCAGCGTGGCACTGGAAAGTTGCATCGATGATATGGGTGCTGGTTGTAGCCACACTTGGGGTCTTTGACAGTGGTGCGAGCCTCAGGACTGCGCTTGTAACGTTGTACGAGCATCCTGCGGTTAGCAGTGTTGGATGGGATGTTATTTGCTGTTGGATCAGCTTCACGGTCTGGTCAATCATCGGATCTTCCTGAAAGGAGGGACCATATGTGTGTGCTGTATGATTGGAATGGCTGGTTTGTACTCACGGCGAAAATTGGACATGACTTCCCAAGCCTCAAAACTTGTAATGATCGCCTCAAGAGGGAGCCCGGACAAGCAAGCTGTCACGGCGTAAGGATAGGGAGGAGAACGGCGCTTTCGCCGGGGTAGGATTCTGGATACACAAGTAATCTGTGCCGTCTAGATGAGGACTTGAAGACGCTTTAACGAGTACATGGATCTACACTAGACTCTTACCCCCGCCGAGCAGCATGTTCACCCGCTCTCTTCCCCGAAAAGACACCATCAGCAAGGGAAAGCCCGCTCACATAACCATTGGCGCAGACTCCAGCAGCACTTCGCCCAGCAGCATACAGCCCATCGATCTTGCTACCATATTCGGTCAGGACTAGCCCAGTCTCGCCATCCACCCGCAGCCCGCCGAGCGTCAGTCCGTTGACAGCTTGGATTCCCTCAGTGCGACAGGAGATATCGACGCCATAGAATGGGGCTTTCGATACTGGGCTGCAGTAGTTGGCTTCCTTGTGCATCGGATCCTCTTCTCCGCTAGCGATCGCATCATTGTAGGTCTTGACTGTCGACGCCAGACCGACGGCCGAGATATTGAACTTTCCAGCTAGCGCTGCCAATGAGCCAGCTTTCTTGTAACCCCAATAGAGCCAGTGCAGTCTCTGCATCAAGAGAGGCATGTTAGTCTGCTGGAAGACCTGTCTCTTTGCTTTCGCCCATTGATCCGAGTCGAGAATCAAGAAGCCTTTCCCCCCATGTTGTCTTATCATAGTATCGCTGAGTGCCGCCCCATAGACATCCTCCGCACCCATACGCTCTCCATCCTGAGATACGACAACGCCTTCGAGCAGGGCCGTTGGAGGATACAAGAAACGCCACGCAGACATGTTGTTCATACTGGAGACTGATCCTCCCGCTGCATGCCCGATCTTGATTCCAGATCCGTCATCGCCATTGGTGCCGAGCGGAGCGACCTGGGAGAACTCGGGGACGTGTTTCTGCCTCATCTCGGGGTTGAATGCAAAACCGCCGGCACTCAAGACCACCGCTCCACCATGTATGGTCTGCGAGGTGGATTGCTCTTGCCAAATTTTGCTTGCCTTGCGGTGATAGACGTCGGCTAGCGGAGTCGCCATGAGCTGGAATTTCTTAGTCTTTTGCGTGAGGCCCTTGTGCTTTTCGAACAGCGAATTGGTACCCGACAACGTCTTGATCTCAACTCCGCTAACTTTGTCCCTCTTATCATTGAAAAGAACCTGCTGAACCTTAGTCGCCGGCTTGAAATCTACTCCCAGACGTATTGCTGATTCAAAAAGCGCCTGCCATAGCGCAGACCCAGAGAACCCCGGCTGCACCATCCGATGTCCCCTGGGCGCCGGCTTCGAGAGTTTATTGAACGGGTACGACTTCTCATTCCCAGAGAAGTAGAGATAATGCTTATTCGTCGGATAGCTGGTCTTGTAGGGACACAGCGAGGCCTCGAATCGTGCGCCGTGCTTCTCGAGCCACTCGAGCCGTGCCACGCTCTCGTCGCAGAAGCGCCAGAGAGTCCTCTCATCGACTGCGTCCCCCGTTTCCTCTTTGAGATAGGCGAACATGTTCTCCGGGGTATCGTGGCCGTAGCCGGCTTCTTTTTGTTGTCGCGTGCCTCCGCCGGCGTAGACTACACCTCCTGATAGCGCGGACGCTCCACCGCCGTGGGCATCGTCCAGGAGAAGGACCTTGGCGCCTTTTTCTGCGGCTGCGATGCTTGTGCAGACTCCGGCGATGCCAGCACCGACGACAATTATGTCATGTTGCTGGCTGGATTCTACTGAATAGGTGGTGTGAAAGCAACGTGTCTTGTGGTTGCATATGGTAGCTACTCTGAGGTGCGCTAAGTGGTGGCGGGTAGTGAACGACGTTGCGCGTGAGGTAAGCATCGCAGAGGCTATTGTTCAACGTCAACAACAAGAACAAGATCACCGGGGCGCCTGAATGAGAGACATGGTAGCCTTAAGTAAACCGCACATGTTGACATGCAAGCGTGATGCGCTCGCTTAAGTATAGTTTGCTTCCCGATTGGGGTTTTCGGCTTACATGTTTGCCCAACAGATCTGGTGGCACGTACATTGCCTAACAGGTAATATATCTGCTACCTTAACCCAATCCGACGCGAAACATTGTTGGGTCAAGCTATAAGTTCGGTGCGTTAAAGACCGTGGCGTCTGGTGATGTTCAAAGCATCGTGCCGGACGCCGCTTATCATTCCGACCAACCGCGGCACGCGTGGATTCCGCGGGAAGATCGTCGGAGCATGCCACAGCGTCGGAGAGTGCCAAGTCTTGAAGTGCCGAAATCCTCTTATTCGGATTGAATGCAACGCTACAAGTCACATCACGGAAACCGATATGAAGCCTCTTTCGTCGGATTCTTCACGAAGATACCAAGATGGTCGAATCTCTATTCCCTCAAGTAACCTGTTTGACGCCATACTCCTAGCCACCTCTCAATCATATCCACCTCAATCCGCCTTCCGTTCCTTACGGTACCCGCATCGAATTCCACACCCTCGCCATTTCCATTGCCTTCAGCCATGGATTGGAAGAAGCCTAGGAGTTTCAGAGCTGGTAGCTCCTTCACACCCAAGCTCTGTGATTCTGCAGTCGCTTCTAACCTAATCACCCATTTTCTCATACTAATGCGTTGAATCTTCCGTCCGCAGGCCTCTTCCAGCATATCAAGCAGCTGCTCCCATGAGATAGCGCTCGGGTTGACAAGATTACACACAGCATACGACGTCTCGGCAGTGTTGTGAATCACTGCATTGCTGATGGCTTCAGCACAGAAGTCGACGGGCAGCCAGTCGACGTTTGTCTGTAAGCCCGGCATCGCATCAAGGTGATTCAGTCCAGCCATCATCATGGTGGGCCACATCTCGGTATGGTTCCATGCCCCTAGCCTCGAATGACCACAAAGCTGGCCGACTCGGAGGATGCGAACAGGGACATTGTGAGTAGAGGCATAGTGCTGCGTGACTTGCTCGATGATGAACTTGGACTGCGCGTATCCGGTGGGAAGCGTATTTGCAGGATCCGGGGAGAGTGGAAGCTCTGGCACTTTGGTGCCGGCGGGGCTTCCCATTGCTGCGGCGACGCTGCTCATGAAGTTGAATGTCTTCTTGAGCCCCTTGAGGCAGAAAGACATGAGATGCATGGTTCCTAACCAGGTATTCGTTAGCTCAGAAGCTTCATGTCGGCATACTTAACCTGGGCTTCACCTCTCAGGCAGTCGTCTTCGAACTGTTGAATTGGCTGATTGAAATCCAACTTCCAAGCGTTGTGCATCACAGTGGTCACCTCATTCGCCAGACGTTGATACATCCGCTCGTCCAATCCTAGCTTTCCGTCCTTCATGTCATAGCTGACGGGTACAATCTTCTCGCTTTGGTGAATGATCGCAGGATACCCTCTCTCTTTCATAGAGCCCCAGACGCGAGCTTGAGGATCTGCTCCTCGTACGGCGCAGTAAATTTTTTGAACAGTTCCCATCTGGACCAGGGCTTCCAATAGTGCATTGCCCAGGGCACCGCTGGCTCCCGTGAGATATATCACTTCTCCCTCGTTTTCCAAATCTTCCTGTTGAGCTTGATTGACTTGCAAGTTGTCGATCTCAATGTTCATGCGGCGGATGGTTGACCTGATCCACTCATAGTGGTTGCCGGCCGCCGAGGCATTGCTATTAAGACCACCTTTGAATAGCTGAAGGAACTCGAGAAGCTTCCTTGCCGTAGGATATTCGAAGATGAACATCAAAGGGAACGCCCCGAACGACTTCACAAGTCTCGATCGTATCTCGACGGCGCGCATAGAATCGAGACCGAGTTCGTACCAGTTTTGGTCTGGCGCCAAATCTTCCACAGAGAGATCGAATACATCAGCGACAACGGTTTGAACGATTTCGAGATCCGAAGTACCGGAGTTTCTGGAAGGAAACGGCTTGGAGGCCTTATCAGACTCGAGCTGGTTGCCTAGGAAGGAGTTGTAAAGTTCTTCCACCCTATCTCCATACAGATCCCAGGCAATTGTCCGCCGCACGTTCCCTTTTGGAGTGACTGGCAACGTCTCCTCATTTTGCAGAATGAGAACCGTTTGACGAGGGATTCGTGAGTACGTCGGAGAATTCCTGTTGCAGATATCCACTACTTTCCATACCTCTTCAGCAAGATCAGGTTCTGATATGGATCGCTTCTCCACCTCAGACCAGTCGATCTCAACAACGACGGAAGGGCAAGGCTTTCCTGTACCAAACACTGCCGTCTTCGCAATAGTGCCCGTCTTATCTTCTTCAAGCGCCATGGCGAGAGCCGCGGCATGTGTCTTCTCTCCATTGCTGTGCACGAGAATGTCATCTCTGCGGCCTTGGAGGACGAAATACCCGCTCCCTGGGGGATCCTCGATGAACAAATCCCCCGTACGGTATGGATTCGGGGCCGTCTCCTCAAGCCAGAGCTCTGCGGCTAGAGGAAACCCTCGATATACAACGCACTCAAAGAGGTTATCCGCAATGGACTCCATGCCTACATGTTCTGAGTCTGGGTACAAGTTGCGGAAGCGGTACACGTCTGGATTGTCTCTTGTGTGAGGTATTGTCCGAAGAGGCGGACCGGTTTCAGTTGTACCATATGTTGTTTTAATATTGACGCCGATGTTCTGAAGTTTGGACAGCATTGAAGGGGACAGTGGAGCTCCGCCGGGCTGTAGGACCTTCAAGTCCGTCAGAGAAGTGTAGTCTTTGGTGGTGAGAGTGATGTATTCGTAGAGGTCCTCAATGACTGAGGGTGCGCAGTGCAGGCAGTCGGGCGGATAGCCGAGGCTAGTCAAGGACTTCCATGCAGAAAGTATTGAACTTGGGGCCGGTGGCCATTGTGTTGGAGGTAAGGAGGTAGGTAGACCGGTTGGGAGTCCCGACAGGGCTATTGACAACCCAGCTACGTGGAATCTAAGATGAATGAGCATGCGCAGGAGGAACAGCAAGGAGATTCTAGGTCTCACAAGGGAAAACACAGATACCAGTTCTCAATGAAGAACTCTGGGAGTAATCTGTACATCCGTGCAATTTGACACAGACTCCGATTCGTGTGGATAATTGGTTTCGGCACTCCCGTAGAACCAGACGAGTGGATGATCATTGACTGGAGAGTCCACTCATCATCAGTCTCAAACCCTATGCAGGGTTCTTCAAAAGCCTCTGGTTTGTTTTCTCTCAGCTCATCTAAGCTGATGAGTTTCGTCAACGGGAGTTGACCCGGGCTTTCCCCATGGAGTGAAGCTTCATTCGCCTCGTCGATGATTATTGCAATAACATTGCACACTCGAAGAAGATGATCTCTCGTTGCCAGAGAGTTCTTGTTGCTAAGAAGTAGGACCCGAAGGTGCAGACGATTTAGGGCGAATTGGGTGATGAGATACGAGATCGAGTTGCCGACGCCGAGGAGAGCGACAGTGGGTTGCTGACCCGTTTCATTGGCAGCACCGATTTCCTCCCGAAACTGCTTAGAGTAGAAACTCGATGCTCTGAGGTAAAACTGATTGAGCCGGGCCCAGTCTAGCACTTCGAAGGAGTCACCGATAGGATGTATGAAAGCCGGCTTGGAGGGTTGAGTTGCGGCATTATGCTCAACCAATGCCGCGACACTCGTCAATTTCGGGTCAGAGAATCTGAAAATTCAGTGTTAGAGTCATTGGAACTTCAAATCATAATAGAAACGAGGGTATTTGGGACCTTGAGCTATGAGGATGTCCGTGGAGTTGCCATAATTTCTTCAACTGCTCGTCGGCATCTAGCGCAGGGAAAACGGTCGGGTCGACGGCAGCAATTGATGAGGGTGACATCAGGTCAGACATCGCAATCGGTGCCATCTTGCCAAGGGCGACACGAAGGGAGGCCTTCAATGTTGTCTTGACTCTCTGAAGCTGATTTTCAGTCAGTCAAGCTCCTTTCATCGATATCCAATTAGTATCACACTTCTACCGCGGACCACGGGAGAATCGATTGACAATATTGTTATGAATCGTCACTCAAGATCAATCCTATCGAGTCAAGTAATCTCTCTACAACTTGAACTATGCTGACGCCGATCAGCTGATTAGATTATGCAACGCCTATCATAGGTAGTCCTTGTTGGAGTAACGCAACATCAGAAAAGGATAGGCCAATGATATCCCCGATAATCGGTCTGATAACAACCCACGCCTATCGCGTGCCTATCACAAACATTATGGGCGTGGTACGCATCCGGAAACCGCACGACCATGGCGCTCGGCAACGACGATAGCAGGATAGCTGAAAGGGAATCTGATAAGCCTCGTCTTAGAAACGAGACCGGATGCGCAACAACGTAAAAATAATTAGACATCGTTTATTCCCGCTCCCCGCACGCAGCATTGGCAACTCCAATTGTGCCATTGATCGCCCTGACCTTCCCTTTTCTCCTAAAGGTGAAGCCCACGTATAGGTAGTTGAGACTCGAGAACTTACTGCGGTTACACGCATAGCAGTCGCTACAACGATGGGTCTACGGAAGCGCTTGGAGCTCCGCTCCGAGAGCGCCGACCTCGGCACGGAGGGAGGCCGGCTCTCGAACAAGGACATGGATCCTATTCCGATGGGCTCTCCGGAGCGCACCTGGGGTTGGCCGAGTTTGCTCGGATTCTGGATCGCCGAAGCCTTTTCCATCTCGATGTATCAAGGTAAGTGTTCACATAGGTAGTCCGGAAACAAATTGGTGACTCGAGATGGCTACTAACATCCGTTCTCAATCACAACAGTCTCTTCAACCTCTGTCACAAAAGGCCTGAACCCGGGCCTTGCAATCCTTGCAGTGTTCATCGGCCACGTCCTGGTCTGCATCCCGGCAATGCTAGATGGCTACGTCGGCTGCATCTTTGGCATCAACTTTCCCGTCTTCACCAGAGCTTCCTTTGGCCTCCGGGGTTCATATGGCGCCGTCTTCGTCCGTGGTGTCGTGGCTTGTATCTGGTTCGGCACTCAGTCGTTTCAGGGTGGGCAGTGCCTGCAGGTCATGATCTCCGCCATCTGGCCGTCATTCAACAACTTCCCGAATCACCTCGCCGAAAGCGCGCACGTCACCAGCTCCGAGCTGTTATGCTTTTTCTTGTTCATCATCGTTCAGCTGCCACTGCTCTGGTTGCATGTGAGCAGTCTAAGGTACATGTTCATGGTGAAGACTGTGATTATGCCAATCTTTGGGTTGACGTTGTTCATCTGGGCCATTGTTGCTGGTATGCTCTTCACATCCAGCCAGATCCAAGGGCAACTTATCTGACCTCTTCTCAGGCAAGGGTTTCGGCCCGACATTCTCAAAACCAACTCTCATTAAGGATGGCACGCCCGCTATTGTCGTATTCTTCCAATGTGTCACCAGCGCTATTGGCCCCAAGGCAACCCTCGCCCTCAACATGCCCGACTTCACGCGGTATGCAAAGGAGCCCCGACAGGTCTTCTGGACGCAAGCCGTCGGCCTATGCGTTTTAGTCACGATGTGTGGTGTGCTAGGTGCGACCGTCAGCAGCGCCTCGGAAGTCATCTACGGCAAGGTGACCTGGAACCCCCTGGAAGTCGCACGGCTGTGGGACAACCGCGCTGCTCAGTTCTTCGCGGGTCTCTGTTGGGCGTTTGCGGTGATTGGCACAAACATCAGTGCCAACAGCGTCTCTTTCAGCAATGATTTGGCGCTATGGTTTCCAAAGTATATCAACAATAGGCGCGGAGCATATATCTGTGCCGTGTTTGGCGTATGTGCCGTGCCCTGGTACATCCAGTACAGGTGAGTTGTGTTTGTGTGTTGTCCGATGGTCGATCTTTTGTACTAACCTGTGGACTTCCTCGCAGTGCTAAATCCTTCTCCTCTTTCCTTGGTGGATACTCTCTCTTTCTGGGCGCCATTGCAGGCATCATCATCACCGACTTTTGGATCTGCCGCAAGCGTGCAATGGCAGTCTCGTCCCTCTTTGATCCGCGAGGCATACACTACTACACTTTTGGCGTCAACCCCCGAGCGGTTATCGCCTTCATCTTTGCCATCATTCCCAACATGCCCGGTCTTGCCGCTGCTTGTGGCGCCAAGGGAGTTCCCAAGGGGGCCATTTATCTCTACAGCTTGAGTTGGGTTGTCAGTACCTTGGTGGCTAGTTTCACGTATTGGGTGTGTTGGAAAATTAAGCCATTCCCCGTGGACGATAGCCGGGAGCTGTTGTATGTTGACGGATACCCCACGGTGGAGGATTCGAACGGGTCAGAGAAAGGCTTGGAAGGGAAAGACCAAGACGTGAAGACGGGATGAAGTGATCTTAGACTCATAATACCATACCCTGACGCTAGATAAGTACACGTTATCATTTAATTTATTTGGAACCACATGCTATGAGCTTAAGGCCCGGCCTACTTCCCTGTGGTTCTCGCGGGAATGGTTCACGGGCTTGGATGTGAATCATGCATGCAAGTTAGCCCATCTCACAAACCCCGGTTCGAGACTGCCTCAGCTGCCGCGGGTGTCAATTCAATGAGCTTGCCCAGCCCAGCCACGAAGATGGCATCAAGTCTCAGCAGGCTCAAGTTCAATAAGTCGCAGCTTCTCGACTTGATCCGCAATAAGCCCCTCCACTGAATCAAAAGAGCAAGGGCGTCTTCAGCTTCCGATAGCGTCGGAGAGAGAGCAAACAGCAAGACAATAAAGTTGCTCGCAATGGCAAAGTTGACACGGGAATCTAGCCATGGTCAGCTATCTGGCGAATACTTCCGGGGAAAGCACGCTTCTCGTGTGGGAGGCTGGGGCAACGCTTACATGAATGCCAGAAAGCTTCAAGATGATGAGCCTCCAGTTTCGCGAGAAAGTCATGCATCTCTCGCGCGATAGTCATTGAGCCGGTGCGCAACGCCATGCGGGCTTCGGTTGGGACCTCGATGCTTTTCGGTCGAAGAAGGGCCTTGAAGACAGCAATCTTTGCGGTGATGTAGGCGAGTTTCAGACTACCATTCCCATCTAGGCCGCATTCTGGCAGAGATGCTGAGGGCTGTTCCCCTACGTCGGGTCGGATTTGCAGCCACTCTGCAAGCTCAATCCTCAAGGGCCGAGCAACCTCGAAAGTTGCTTCGAGCGACTTGGAGAGAGCTCTAGTGGCTTTGATAGAGCTACGACGGTCAATGAGCACCAATATCAGAGCAGTGACGCTGTATTGGGATGCAACTTACAACATGTTTTGTTGAATCTTGGACACAACCTCAGTTAGAGAGGCTAGGCGCAAAAAGTGCCTGCACACCAAGGGCCCTTCGCCTTCACAACCAGGAACATCGCCAAAATCATCCGGCCCAAGCGAGGAGACGTCCCAATCGCACTCCTGAATGTGCGAACTTCTGCCAAAGTTAAGGCTCAGCCACCTGTCCTGAACATACACCGCCCAAGCAAGCCTCCGCCGCAATCTCTTCTCCCAGCTCGGAATCGCCCAATCCGATGGGTCCAGATTGAGTCCCAAACACTGCGCGAGCGCCACCGTGTCTGCGAGCATGGTCCATTTGAACGGCGTGTCGGCGACGTGCTTGTTAGTTGGCCGTCGCTGAATCATGAGAAGCATCGTTTGCACCGTGGCGAGAGATGGAGTATGGAACTCGGATAGGGCGGCCATCCAGGCAAGTTTGAAGAGGTGGTCTGCCGAGGGGAGGGTGTCGACGTCTACACAGAGGATGTCGTCGAATACGCAGAAGGGGAGGGCGTGGCCATAGATTGCTGCCAGGAGACATATTGGCATTGCGGAGGGGCTGCCGTTAAGATTTTGGATTGTGTGTTCTTTGGATACGACCGGGAAGTAAGGTTGAACATACTTCCAGAAACTGCCACCAGTCAGTTGGAACTTCATTCTGAACTCAGGCATATTCGAGTGAGTATAAGAGGGTCTGGCCAATTCCTTACAGAGTGATGAGCCTTTGACCAACATTCTCAGAGACCAAGTCCGAGACCTCGCATCTAAGGTCGGCCGCGGTAGCTCCCAGCCCTCCTGGTTGCGCTTTACTAGCTTGTGAGTTGCGCTGTAGCATAAACTGAATGGGAACCCCATCTTCAGGCCCCATATTCCTGATGCGGAGTTGCTGAAACGTGCATTCGTCTCTCTCGTCGAAGTGGTACAGATTTAGCAAGTACGGATCCGATTCACCGCTGAGACCTATCACCTGAGCATTGTGACCAGGCTCCGCGTCCAGCGACGACGGTACGAAGACAATGTCTCGACGTGGAACATCTGGTGAAGACGTTGTGTGTGGTGATGTCGGGCTCGCAGAGTCCATCAGCCCTCTCACAAAGATGGAATCGGCAATGGGCGAAACCTCCACGGACGGAAACCTCCCATCTGCTCCAGGGGCAGCTCCGTCCTGTTGGTGACGGGGGCTCCGTATCCCATCGCTCGAGCCGCTTTGCCGCCGCTCGGATAGCCGTCTCCTCTTGTTAGGGCCCCCAACAAATGTGCACTCTTTGCCTAACCGTCGGCAGAGCTCACATGGTGGCGTGTCTTCGTGCACAAGGCAAGCGGCGCGCTTGTAACGGCAAAAGTCGCAAGGATGACTGTTCCTACTACTCTTTTTGGTCTGGCCGTTCAAGTTGATCTCCATGGTGTGGATTCAAAGATGGAAAGCATGTTAGGAAACTTGATGTCGTTACGGACTTCATTCCCCGCGTCCTCCCCAGGATTCCATGTTGGTTGAGACTCTGAGTTGATCTGCAAACTATCGGACTCTGATAACGGGGCGTTGGCCGATTGGATCATTAGCAAAACAACCCTGCATTTCGATAGCAACAAGCTCCATGGTGTGAGAGTGATAAAGCTTCGGCTGATATTTATTCCATCTAAGCTCATGTTGTTATTCCCGCGGCCAACTAAGGAAACTAGATCCAATCCTGTCCTCTCGCCTTTCGTCCGTCACCGGAGCTCTTGTAGACGCCCCTCTTGGCCGTGGCACCGCCCATTCTAACTAATCCAACTAGGTGATGCACCCCAGCCAATACGCCGTCAACAACCTGCACGCCGTCCCCGACAGCCGCCTCTACGGCCCCCTTGAGCGGCGTCATACCCGCGCATCCCAGAAGCAACAAATCGGCCCCCTTTTCCTCCACCAGCTTCTTCCCGACGGCTGCCATGATTCCCATGACCTCATCCTGGCTCTTCTCGTGCAAGTCCAGCACGCCCAGCTTACACGAGACCACGCCGGCGCAGGAGGCTGAGAAGCCATAGTGGTAAATGCTATCCTCGTGCAACACCCTCGACCGCTCGCTCACGGCAATGAGCCCAAACCGCCCGCCCAGCGTTCGCGCCGCGAAGAGCGAGGCTTCCATGATCCCGATGACGGGCTGGCGAGGGAGTTCTTCGCGAAGCATGCGGATGAGGGCATGGTCGGAGTAGCACGCCACCAAGACGGCATCATGGGTCGCCGCAAGGGGCAGGACGGCGCGAGCGGCGGCCGCGGCAGACATAACGTTGTCAAAACTGCCTTCGATGGCTGAGGGCGCCGGCCTAGGCGCCGTGAAGCCTGTGACGAGGACGTCGGGGGGTAATTGGCTCTCGACCATGGCGACGCAGGCGTCGGTCATGGCGCGGGTGCTATTTGGGTTGATGAGGAGGATGCGGATCTTCTTCTGAGTCTGTCCAGGCGTGATGCCGTTACTTACTGCTCCGTTGTGTTTCTCGGCTAAGGGCGAGAGCTTGGGAGGCTCCACGACGCCGGTTTGTTCTGTGATGCGAGCATAATGCTCTACACGACGATGTCTGGCAAAGTCAAATGTGCGCTCCTTGCCCGGCCGGCACTCAGCCAGGTCAATTTCTGCATAGACGACCTCGTCCTCTGTTGTAGATGCCTCAGCGATGAGCTCGCCCTCCGGACCAGTGATGCAGCTACCGCCAATGAGGTCGTACTTCCCGTCATCGAGACCACACCTCGCAGCGCTGATGCTGAAGCAGGCATTCGTGTAGCTATGAGCCTGCATCACCAACTTGTGGTGGAAGAGTGCCTTGCTCCGCGCCTCGTCCGGATCCATGCTGGCGCTGGTTCCCCAGAGATGCGGCGCGAAGCCGGCCGTGTTGTAGCCGCACAGTACGACCTCGACGCCCTGTAGACCCAAGACACGCCAGCTCTCAGCCCATCTCCTGTCGTTGCAGATCATCATGCCGAAGATGGGGTCCCCGCGCTCCGGTGCCGCCTCCGGCTCTGTCAGATCGGGTACCCGGAACGCATTGAAGCCGAGGTCTCCAGGCTTGAAGTAACGCTTCTCTAGCTGGTTCGTGGCATCCGGGTCCGCAAAGGGCTCAAAGTCGCCCGGAAGATGGTTCTTGCGGTACTTTGAGAGGATGGAGCCGCTCTTTGCGTGGTAGTAGATGCAGGAGTTGAAGGTTTCGCCGTTGTCGGCCTTTTCGGCAAAGCCGACCGAGATGTCGACGCCCAGCTCGTTGGCCTTATCGAATAGCGGTTTTGTCTGCGGCTGAGTCGCTACATCGCCGTGCTCGAAGAAGGAGTCAAGTTCAGAGGGGCCGTTTATCAGATGCCGGGGAAAGAAGGTTGTGAAGGCGGCTTCAGGGAAGAGAACTAGCTGTGCTCCCTTTGCGGCTGCGTCTTCAAGAAGTGATAGCATGCGATTCAGTGTCTTGGGCCGGGGGTCGTTGTAATGCGTTGCGCCCATCTGAGCCGCAGCCACGCGAAGCTTCCGTGATAGCATTGCCGCTGACTTCATGTTTTTCTTGTGCAGTTGTTAAGTTGCTATGTTCTCACATTCCCTCTTTTCACTGCCGCTATGCAAACTTCAGTCCAAACTTATTCTTTTCGCCATGAGAAGTCGCTGAGCTCTTCTCCGAATCTCCCACAAAGTAGTGCTGGGTCTACCCCTCATGCATTGAGATCAGCGTGCAGTGCTCCGTATCGTCCGTCCTATTCCCTGCAGCTCCATAAGGTAGGGTAGTCTAAGTTGTGGGCGATAAGCGCCGATAGGCCGTCGGGTAGTTTGCCGTGGCTGCCTATCTTTATCTCAGATAGGCCTATTTATTCTTCGCAGGAACAGCGTTATCAAGTCTACAGCCAGTGTAGATGTCGTTAATGACTCTGTAGATACTCCATATGGTGTCAAGGGAAACTCGAGGACAGATTGAAAAAACTCTACGAATTACCGAAGCGAAGTTTGTTGTTGGTTGAGTGCCTCAAAAATCGCTTTTAGCATACTGAGACTCTTCTGCTGTCATAGCACACTAAGGTAAAGCGACATGGAGGTTGATCTCATCATTGAGAATGCCACAGTGGTGAGTACTACATGAATCATGTTGTAGCGAGGGCCCCATCGGCAAAATGACTGATGGAGAAACAAAATAGGTAACGGCATCTGATGTCCACGTGAGACAAGATATCGTGGTTCGCGACGGCAAGATCTTAGCTGTAGGCCAGGATCTCAAGTCTCTTTTCTCGGCCAAGACAGTGATAGATGCACAACATGGCTTCGTCATGCCGGGCGGCGTGGATTCCCATGTACACCTTGACCAGGTAAGAAAATGTTCTATTCGGTTTCCAAACAGAACCCCCTTGTCTAAACCAGTATCAGGACAACTCTCCAACAGGAGACAACTTTGAGACCGGCACTCGATCAGCGATTGCAGGAGGCACAACAACGATTATTGCCTTCGCTACCCAGGAACGCACCCATCAGTCTCTTCACCCAGTCGTAGATGACTATCACTCACGCTCCCGAGGGAAGTCATACTGCGACTACGGCTTTCACATCATTCTCACAAACCCGACACCCACCATCCTTCGCGATGAACTTCCATTCTTTGTCAGCGAGGGCATCACCTCCGTGAAGCTCTACATGACCTACGAGCCCTTGCAGCTCAAAGACGGCGAAATCCTAGATGTCATGATGGCTACGAGGAACCTAGGCATGACAACCATGGTGCACGCTGAAAACAGCGACATGATCACCTGGATCACGGCACGCCTTGCAGAGCAGAAACTCACTGCGCCGTACTATCACGCCATCAGCCGGCCCAACATTGCCGAAGATGAGGCAACGTACCGCATTATCGCCCTTGCTGAGCTCTCTGATATCCCCATTCTCATCGTCCACATGTCTTCCAAGACCTCCACCGCGCACGTCAGGAGCGCGCAGACAAGGCTCCTGCCAATTCACGCTGAGACGTGCCCCCACTACCTCTATCTCACAGCCGATGCCCTGAAGCCGTCTCATCCGGCCACTGATGGCTTCTCCGGCGCGAAGCATATCTGCAGTCCGCCATTACGTGAGGACCGCATGGATTTGGACGCCATGTGGGCTGGTATTGCCAATGGGACGTTTACGACCTTCAGCTCAGATCACGCGCCGAATAAATACGATCACCCTGACGGCAAAAAGGCGGGATTGGGCAAGGAAGATGGCTTGATGAGGTACGACCAGGTTCCCAACGGGCTTCCCGGCGTTGAGACACGACTACCGCTGCTATTCGAGGGCGGCGTGTTAACGGGTAGAGTGACGCCACAGAAGTTTGTCGAGGTCACGGCGACGAACCCGGCAAAGCTGTACGGGTTGGGAGACACGAAGGGCGCGATTGCCGCAGGATATGATGCCGACTTTGTAATCTGGTATCCAACGATTGAGCAAGTTGCTGCCAGCGGCGGGGCGGGCTCAGCAAAGATGGAGCCGTTTGTCTTGGAGAACTCGATGTTGCATCATGATATCGATTACTCGCCTTTCGAAGGGATGAAGTTTAACAATTGGCCGCGTTATACCATTTTGCGAGGCAAAGTGGTTTGGGACCGCGATGGTAGCGGTATTGTCAGCGATATGGGATATGGCGATTTCTTGCGGCGTGGAAAGAGCACATTGAGCAAGCCGAGGAATCAATGGGTGAATGAGTTCCAGCCATTGCCGATGAAATGATGTAGGCTAGTTCGGTATCAATGGCCCTTCTTACTAAGTAGTCACTTACAAATATTTTAGCTCTGGTCCTGCACCACGGTTCGACCGGCCTTAGTAAACGATAGCTTACTTCACCAACCGATTTGACGCATCATTATCTTTGGCAGGTGGAGATCTTCCATAGCCAAGAGACAGACGTCTTCGCCCCTGAGCCCACTCATGATATCGGCTACACATACTTGATTTTCCAATGTTTTCAACGATAAAGTTGCCAGATATTCTAGTACGATTTGGCTGAAGTCATGTAAATGACTTATCACATAGCGACAATCGGGCGTAAATACCCCTTCTAGATTCTATGGCGTTAACACATGTAAAGTATTGCACAAAAGCATTAGCGGCTGCCGGTCATTCTGTCTTGCTTGCACAAAAGAATAACCCGGTGGGAGATCTAGCGGAGCCACAGTGCCGTCTTTGTTAGCCAAAGATTCCTCGTTTAACTACCCACCGGAATCGATTCCGGAGCTTCGGGTTCTCCGGTCCGAAGCGACCTGCAGGGTACCCCTGAGCATGCGTCTCTGGAGCTTTATTCTGGCGCAACTTGGTTTACCAAATCGTACCATGGACTTTCAATTGATTCCGGAGTTGATTATTGTCTCTGGAAGAATTCACATTTGACAATAGGTTCCACGCCTCAATGCCATCTCAGGAAGCAGCAATTGATCAATACACTTACACGAGAGTTGCGCCGCTTGACCAGGAAGAAGACCTCGTTGTGATAAGGCTGACCGGCTTGAGGACAACTAGCTAATGCAAGAACCTATGTCAAGAACCAAACGGTCCGAGGGACTGTACCGAAACCAGACGTTCGGGAGGAGCTGAGCGGCACGAGGTCTCGGTGTGCCGTGCGCGTGCTCGATACCCTCCACCAACCGCGGTAGGAAGACTAACCGGGAAGGAGACTTGGTTTTTTATGCACACTATGCAGCTGTGCCGCACACTAAGACGGAGCCGGGCGAGAGAAGAGCCAGCACGCACTGCACAGAGGCGTAGAACTAAAGCACCAACATTTCATAACTTGCCGAGCTGCGGGGGTGGTAACCTGGTCCTCAGGCGTGGTAGGGTTCTACAAAACACCCCACGGGCCCGGGCGCGACTCATGGAGCGGCTGGAATCTGATCTGTTCTCGCGTTTCCGCCATTTTTGTACCTGATCTCGTACTACGTAGTTAGTTGTCATTGGAAGCGCAACTGTAATCCTGCGTCATGGCCGACTCAACCTCGAAACCTACGCCGCCGGCAGAATCGCCTGCGGCACAATCTCCGCAGTCGGCCAGATCTCCCCCGAAGACCAAGACTCCGTCGGACGCAGCTGGGTTGTCCCCCGCTGGAGCTACTGACCTGGAGGCTGATATCGCAATCGATGATGCCGAATCGGTGCGTGACGGTCGAAGTCTTTGCTCACTGCGCATACACTGACATCTAAACTCGCCAGGACAACGCGTCTACCATTGACGATAGAATGTGTGCGACGTCTTGCCCCAAGATGGGCCCATTCCTCCATAGTAGAATCGACCTAATTCTGTAGCTCCTCGTACACCGCATCCTTATCCTCGTCCGTCCTTGACTACCCCACCGAGCATGGCCGTCGTTACCATTCGTTTCGATCCGGATGTATGCTACTACCAACACAGTATTTCTTGAACCCGACTGACTGTTCTCTCAAGCTTATATCCTGCCCAACGATGAAGTAAACCATAAAAGCGATGTGATGGCTCCTGGCAGATGAAACTAATTGCTGTGATAATCAGAGCGAGATGGACCGACTGGACTTTTGCCATGCGCTATTGACGAAGACAGTCGGAAACAAACTGTTCTTGGCTCCGGTAGATGAGACAAAAATGCATCGGGTCCTTGATGTCGGCACAGGAACAGGCATTTGTAACACAACATCAAAATTCCTAGTCGCTATAAAGAAGACTGACAACTTCAGGGGCCATTGAAATGGGTGACAAGTATCCCAATGCGGAGGTATATATGTCATTTGATACTAGCCAGGCATCCATGCCCATAATAAGCACCCGCTGACACAAAAGTAGATCCTCGGGAACGATCTCAGCGCCATTCAGCCAGCTTGGTAAATCTCATCGGGGAATGAGGCTCTCAACGTACTAACTCCAAGTAAAGGGTACCGCCGAATGTCAGATTCGAGATTGATGACGTCGAAAGCGAGTGGCTTGGAAATAAGTTTGACTTCATTTTCAGCCGTTACATGTGCGGGTCCATCGCGGACTGGCCAAAGTACGTGAAGCGCGTCTATGAGTAAGCCACCTCTATACCCCTAGCTTCTTAAAGCCAGAGCTATTCTAAGTATTCGGCAGCAACTTGAACCCTGGCGGTTGGGCCGAGTTCCAAGACTGGAGTTTCATGATCTATTCCGACGATGGTACAATCGAGGGCACCGAGCTCCTGCGGTGGGTCGACCTCTTCATGGACGCCTGCAAAATCTTTGGCCGAGATGGGCAAATCGGACCCAAGCTAGAAGGTATCGTGCGTGAGAATACCGGTTTTGTTAATATTCACCACCAACCATTCAAGATCCCTGCTGGCCCATGGGCCAAGGACCCTCATCTCAAAGACATTGGGATGCTGGAGTTGATCCAGCTATTGGACGGCCTTGAAGGCTTCTCCCTGCGCCTTCTTTGCGGAGCTCTTGGATGGACGAAGGAAGAGGTCCTTGTCTTGCTGGCTGGTGTTCGGAAGGATTTGAAAGATCCCAAGATTCATGCCTGGCTGTACTAGTAAGTTTGATGGCTGATGAGACCTGGGAGAAGACGAGCTCGATGCTAACTACTTCGAAGTAACGTGGTCTACGGCCAGAAGCCAGAGAAGGGAGGAGAGTAATGACAGGAAATGCGAAATGGGTCTTACGTCGCGCATCTCTCCTGGGAGTTTATTCCGACTGAAATGTATCTTCTGCAGAAAGCCAGCACAACTTCAGAGGCCGGTTTCAAGGGCAAGTCTATCAAGCAAGTGATAGAGAAAGCTTGCAACATTTCTGAGTAGGTCTTGCAGCAATATTAGTAACGCATACTTGCTTTAACATACGATTGCTTTGATCTAAGTGTGGTAAAATTTCGTCTCGGTACAGGAAAGTATGACTGGCTTCAATGAACCTGTATGCCATCGACTTCTATACAGCGTCAATGAACTGCATACTTTTTCGACGGGCAATAATAAATTACCTATGAGTTAATCTTACTTCCATGCTATCTGGCTAAGTGCGAATGAATCGCAATAGAGCAGGACTAAAGAAAGGCTGGAGAGGGATGTGTTGACCCTATTTAGCAGTTGATAGAACAGGCATATGAGTGTGCTGAAATAGTCTCAGTCTAGGTACCATGTGCCGATCATGCATCGAACAATGCAGAAATCCCGTAGTCAGGGCTGGAGCAGGGATTCTCCCCCGCTTTGTAACAAATCACTCATTCAAGCATTGGGCAACGACGAAGACGACGACGACCTCGTCATGACTTCTACATGGTCCTTACTACAGTGATAAACACTATCTCTGACTCTCATGCGTACCTCAAAAAGCCTTCTACCAGCGACGATACTCTCACAACTCAAGAATCAATGACCCCTTCGTCGCCTGTCACTTTTGGGGCGCTCGAAAGTCCAGCTCTGTGCGAAAGATGTCTCCCCGTGTTGATGGATGATAGCATCGATGACTTCATTGAGGAAGAGTCTGCTTCTTCGGACTTTGCTGTAATGTTGAGACACAAAGCTGAAGGCGAAGGTGAACTTATCATGTTGGGATCGCCTTGCCAATGGAGAGACTCGCTGCCTTCATTGCCAGTGCTGGCGGAGTCTTCAACCAACGGCTGCTACCTGTGCACATTCATCCGAGAACACATCATCAAACGTGGGATAGACTATAGGGGAGATGTCTACATTAATGGCGGATACATTTGGGGCGCTGACAGAGATGTATTCGGCTCGAAACCGAACGAGGAAGGTCTTGTGTTTTGGCGATGTGAAGTGTACAAACACCCTGAGCAGGAGTTTCTTGCGGCCATAACCTTCAACATCGAATCCGACGACGGTGAGTTTCGATATCTCTGACATAGTTCGAGTAGTTTGCAGTTGCCTGAGCTTACATTCCCATCCGCGCTAGACAATGTCACAGATTGGTTGCGAGTCGACGACAAGCGACGTCCCCGGTTGCTTGATCCCGCCAATGTAGACTGGATAAAGTACGAGCTCAAAAGGTGTCAGAACGATTGTGATCATGTCAAGGAAGACACAGCCTTCATTCCAACAAGGCTCATAGACGTTGGCAGCACCGATCTAGACGTCCCGCGCCTTGTAACTTCGGATATCCTGCACGAAGGAAATGAGGGAAACCTTCGCGGAGTTGAATATGCGACACTCAGTTACTGCTGGGGATCTAGAGAGGATGCAGCTGAGCAGTTGAAGACCACCAGAAAGAACTTATCAGACCACCTTGAGGGTATACCACTCGACTTCATGAGTCCGGTTGTGAGAGACACCGCCATCACCTGTAGAGCTCTCGGTCTACGATATCTTTGGGTGGATGCCCTGTGCATTATTCAAGGAGATATAGAAGACTGGAATTCGGAAAGCTTGACCATGGGTCGTGTGTACTATTGCTCGACTCTGACTATTTGTCCGTTGGCGTCTGCGTCCTGTTTGCAGGGTTACCTTGGTGAAAGGGCACCAGGTCTCGACTTGCCTTTTCAATCGAAACGACGCGAGAGCGTTCGCGGGACCTACACGTTCTTCCCTTCCTCGGATGATCGGAAAACCATTTGGAACTCTTCGTCACTGATCAATGACTTGAAGCAGGCAGTATGGGAAACCAGGGGCTGGACGTTCCAGGAGAACATGTTGTCGACGAGGCTGCTCTTTATCGGGCCTGGGTTGTGGCACTTTGCCTGCGAGAACGGCTCAACATCTGAGAATTCATATCTGAATCTCGGATCAGTCGTTCACGGATCCTTGAGACCACTCGTCAACATAGCACGAGAGCCGAAGCCAACTGATCCTATTGAAGTATCGCGTAGGGTGCGCAACGCCTACGCCCGATGGGAAGAGATACTGGAGATTCAGACAAGGTCGTGGAGCTACAGAGATGATCTCTTGGCCGGCATAGCAGGATTGGCTGAGGAGTGTGCCAAGATTACGGAAGATACCTACCTTGCTGGCCTATGGATGAATGACCTGCATCACGGGCTTGTCTGGGAAATGCTTAACCCGGACGTTGGTACCCTCGAGACAGCACTCCGACAGAAGAGGGATCAAAAGCCTTACGTCGGCCCGTCGTGGAGTTGGGTTTCTCAGCTACGGCCTTTCGAGGTTCTACCATGCCGACGCTACAACGTGGACAATCCTAGGCCACAAGAGAAGCTTTCAAACAACCAAAAGCTTATGTCATTATCAGACACATTGCCAACCCATGTTCGAGCCGAATACACCATCACCGGGATTCACATGGACTTGCAATGGCGCAGCCCATTTGGTCGACTTAATCCCGGCTCATACCTTCGAATGCATGCATCTTTGGCCGACTTCCCCTCAGATGTGAATATCGAACCCAAACGCAAGGGAAGCCCCCCGATCGGATACTTCTCTGATGGAAGTGGTCTCTGCATGTTTGATTGGTCCGTAGGAGCCGCTACTACACAGCAACCAGGCCGTATGAAGCTCTTGTTGACTTCCAGTTGTTGTTTCAAGACCAATAACTGGGGTAAACTGCGATACCTATCCAGTCTGCGCGACGAGCTGGGGAGGTCCTTTCCCTTTCCAGAGGGTGAAACAGTCTTTGATCATGAAAATTGGCAATATACAGAGCAGTGTTACGTTTGCCAAGATAACGAGTCTGCAAAGACTGTTTGGAGGCTCGTCGTTCATCCAGCGGATCGCCTCGAAGGCTATTATCGAGTCGGGATATTTCTGATATTCTCTGAGGGCGGCCATAGGCGCGTCTTTGCACTTGGAAACAAACAAGACGTACTCTTGCTTTAGAATTAAGTCCTTGAGGGTTGAATACAAATGCGGTAAATGTTTTGCTCCAGTTATTAGAAGGCACCTTAGTCCTCGAGAAAGACGTCTATCTTTAGCTAGACAAATCTCAACTCCCAGAGGAACGAGGTCGCTCGTCGAGTATCACAGAACACACATCCTAGTCGCGATCATGCAATCCACCACTAAGACACGGGAAACCTCTCTTCTTGTCACTGCTGCCTAACGTACACGACGTTCAATTCAGAGTAGCCATACTGAGGAAAGCTTAGGCTGTAGCCATTGAGAGCATTGGTGGTAGCAGCTACTGTCATTGCGTTTATAGTCACATCCAGAGAGGTAGGCTGTCAGAACTTGATGTTATGAGTGGCAGGTGAGTTTATCATACACTTTTGATACTCTCACACACTGTCCAACAGCATGCTGATAGATCAGCTGCAACAGTTGCGAGTATTTTGGCGATGGTTTGTGATAACTCACAACCCGAGTCCAAATTGCCGCTCAATGACTCGCGGCAACGGGTCGACTGTGGCTCGTGCGACTCATCGGCTGACAATCAGCCAACCCACTCTCCAGGACGCGCGTAGGGTCGCCTATTTCGCTGCGAATCGCTCGTCCGCTCGGCTTCCCGTCGTTGCCAGTGTTTCCACATTCGAGCAAAGCCCCGGCTTTATGGTTATTTTCTCATGAGAATGGCAGCCCGGACCTGGTTCCCGGCCATATAGGAATCTCAACCCAGCTCGGTAGTGTGGCGACAACTTTTCAGCCTCACGGCAGTCTGTGTGTCACGACCGGACCATGGCCGAATATGACTGAAAAGCTAGAGGCTAGGACACCCATCAATGCGCTGTTGAGGCAATTGGTCTGGTCGCACTTGATGAGGGTCTATCAACGTCGCAATTGAGGTGGCTCTTCAATAGCTGACGCTCGGATCGCTAGATCGACGTGGACATCCCCCTGACTGGTGACTGGGCGCTTGAGAAAGATGACATGTCATTGTGTTTCCTCCTTGGGATGGCAGATGGAATACGGACTGGACCCCAAGCTGACGGACTTTTGACCGGGGAACACCCGGACCACGTCCAGATGTGATCAAGCATTGGGATTTTCATTCATTTTCTACCATTGCTACGAATACTTTATGTTACGTGCTTCTTGCCCAGCATGCTACTTGGGGGCCGTTTGGTATTGCATGCATTCCTCGCCTATCGTGCTCACGACTCATGATCATAACGCCATAGTTCATCCCGAAAAACGTACAATGAAGACTCGGACTTAGGCGTACGTCTTCACCATCTTCAGCAGAGCCTCCTCAACCTCCTTCGGGCTGGTGGCGTTCAAGTAGTGGCCACCACCCTCAACCAACGTCACCGTCGCCTCCGGGGCGGAAGTGAAGAGCTTGATTTGCTCACCGGGGATGTTGACACCGAAAACAGGGTCGGCGGTTCCCTGAGATTTGGTCAGCGAGGCGCTCAAAAATAGTCCGGTCGTTCGACCGTAGTATCACATACCTGGAGCCAGTAGACGGGGCACTTGACGTCTCTCAGTCTCAAAAGCAGGCCGTCTCTCGACAGAAGGTTACCCAGGGCCATCTTGAGCTTCTTGCGGCCCTCGTCACCCTTGTAGACAGACTTAAGGGTCTTTGTCCAGAACTCAAGGGTCTCGGGCGGGACGGTGCCTGAGAAGCCCAGGCTGCCAACCATGCCGCACCAGATATCGTCAACGACGAAGTCCGGCGTCGGGGTGGCACTGGACCAGCCGTCGTAAAAGGCTAGGAGCTGGGCCTTGGGGTCCCAGCAGCCCTTGACACGGGAGTCGGCTGACTCGTAATCCATTGACGTGCCCAAGGGCAGGAGACCCAGAATCTAGATTCGATGGAGTTCAGCACAGTCCAGAAAACTCAATCCCATGAAAAAACAACGATCCTCTTTTTTTCAAAAGAGATCGCGATCCCATGGAAACAAATTGACAGTGTAACGGGACCATTGAATGTCACGTGGCATCGTAACGTACCCTTTCAGGGGCCAAAATGGCCATACGGGTGACCATCCATCCACCTTGGCTCGTGCCAAGAGCAAAAGCCTTTTGAACGTTGAGCTTGTCCATGACCTGCAGGGCCATGATGGCAGTGTCCCAGTAGGTGAAGTGCTCTACGGGACAGCTGGTGGAGCCGTGGCCGAGCGGCTCGATGGCCAGCAGGTTGACAGCGTCCGTCAGTGTCTTGCTGTTGAACTGGTCATTGTAGAGGGAGACGGTTGTGCACATGGAGTTGATGAGGACGACGGTGGGCTTGGCGGGGTCGACCTTGTCCTCGGACAGACGGTAGCCGGCCGTGATGCCGCCGAGGTGGGGGACTTGGATGGTGGTTGTGGCTGCCATGATGTGATTTGTGTGTGTAGGTAGTTCGTTTGGGCCCTGTTGCTCTGCTGTCTGCGAGTGTATAACAACCTGCTTTGAGTTTGGTTCGGTTCCTAGAGGTCAGAGAAAGGTGGCTTGGACAAAAGTTAGGTTTAGTAGTAGGTTTGAAAGAGATGCAGATTTCTACATGTACTAAGCAACTCCTGAGGGGTTCTGGAGATCCTACCCCTCGTGGCGCCAGTTGCGGGTTGCATTGGGTAAACTTCAGAGGCGGCGGTGTATCTCAAACGGCCGACTCCGCCGAGAAGCCTCGGGAGCCCAATTGAACGTAACATCTGTCGCAGTAGACCACGGACTGGTTTTCCCAAACGAGTCGCCTCACGGTGAGGCCTGTCCCTGTTTCGGTGAGGTGGAGATGGCAGAAAAAACGGTTGTGGACGACTCCAGTTTGAACAAGTCACCAAGTCTTCATTATTCGCCAGTCCTGGTCCCTTGGAGGGGACAATCAACGGTATCCGACAACATCCTTCTTTTGACAAGTGGAACAGACTCCAGAGAGGAGCTTGTTGTAATCAGCGACCACGCGTTGGGCTTGGATGTTTTCCAGGAATATCCTTTCGTCACTCGTGCTATCGCCGAAGCACAGACATCGGTAACAGGGACGGGACATGACTCGGGGTCTGCTTTTTGAGGGGCGAAATGAACAGCCAGCTTTAGTCTGGCGGTGGCCATGTCCTCCCCAGCTAGCGTCTTCGCTGGCGCTATGGTGACGGACGACCGAAGAACCCGAGAACGACTCTACCTGAGGTGCCATTCTTGCTCGGTCATTTTACCGCTAGAAAGGGGGTTCACTCATCGGCAGCGGGGCCGGCTGTGAATGGCGTTGCGGTCATGGTGGTGAGAGGTTCATCTCATACCATTTTCGGGTTCGTGGCGTCAGGGTTGATAAAGGCGCCGTCGTTTTGGAAGAGACAGGACCGTTGAAAGTCAAAAGTCAATTCCCTTTCCCGCCCGTCTAAGAGAAACGAACTGTCGGGAGGGACGGGTACATCCTTCCTCTAGTGTTTCTTCTACCCGTTCGGTATTTCATAGACATAAGGCGGGTGGGAGGCCGAAAATGTCTGTGAGCAAAGTGGACGGGGACGGGTTGGCCAGGCTTTAAACGCACAACATGTCTGGCTCTGATGCGATGAATTCGGGAATTCTTCAGGGGAATTCTTCAAGCGGCCGGGGCCGATCGTTTGACGCGAGGCATTCCTTCGATCCCCTTCTGCCGCCCCCAATCCCACACGCCATGCATTTCATCTGCGACGCATGCGGCTGCAGAGGCTTCGACTAGGGGGGGAAGCGAGCCCTTGTTGGAAAGTCTGATGTTCCTGGCTCTCGCAAAAGCTCCAAGCTTCAAGGCAAAGCCGGCCAAAGCCCGGATGCGGAATTCAATGTGTAAGAACAACCACATAATCAAAGGCCCAGCCGTCATAAAATCTCCCGACAACGAGAGCCCCGGGCCGACCAGGGGAATCCAACTCTGGGCAATAGGCAGCGCCAGCAAAAACGTCTTAGTGGCCCTTGGAGACTTGAAGAGCCGAAGGGAAGGGTGCTAGCCGATGCCTATTCGAGGCACCTCTAAGTCGGATCCCAGCACCGGGCGAAGCAATCCGGGATGATCCCCATCCAGCCATGTCACTTTGCCCCAGGGCATCGCATAATTCAGTGGAGAACAACGCCGAAATTCTGAACGTCGTTCGACCTGCAGAGGCCTGTCATCCTTTGGCCGCTAGCAACCTTGGTCCACAAAGCGTGGAAAAACACTCACTTATTGTGGACTTTCTATGCCTTTCTCGCTTGGGAAACGAGGCGATCAACATTGCGGCGAGCAATGGCAGCAACTGAAGTACGAAATAATACAGCAACGTGCATACATAGACAGGAGACAGACCAGGGGCCTGCCTGACATCCCTCGTGGCATCGAAGAATTTACCTCTTTTGTGAACCTTGCAGGTCTATTAGATATCCTTTCCTGTCAGTCCACCCACTCGCTCGCCTCTCCTGTGGATGATCGAGTTCCCTTTTTGGTTGCATATCTCGTTTGACATATATGCGGCCCTCTTCTTGGCCGCCGTTTTAGGAATGAAGCAATGGCGGCCGAACGGAGAGTTCCATCAGACCCTCGCATAGTGTTCACCATCCTCGCATGTGTTTAACCAAGAACACACGTTCTTTCCTCCCCAGTTTTCCTAGCTTTTCGTCATTCCCACGTTGTCCAGGGGCTCGTCTCTTAACAGGCTTCACGTTGTTTTCTGGGGCCAGGGCTATAGGACGGCAGTTTCTTGCAGAAGGATTCTGCCCATCCTTCAAGTCGGTGCCTGGGCAGAATAAAGTGATCCAGTTGCCCTGCTTCTGTTTATGGAGTCCTCTTGCGAAGCGAATCCGTTCGGAGTGAAGAGAGATTGATGAATGTGCGTTGACCCGTCCCCTTCCCTTGGTAGTTGACCAGACCCTCCTTCTTTCTTCTGTTCGCAGCTATCAGGCTGGGTCCTCCCACCCCCGTTTCCCGAGAATTTGGTTCTCTCTTCCCCGCGGCATCTGTAGAATTACTCAACACATCGCCGCAGTGAGGTGAAAGGCACTTCACTCACGAAAAGATGTCGACCGACTCAGGTCCGTCACCGTTGCCCGGGCTTCCTGGATACGACCCTCAGAACATTCAACCATGGACCGTCGAAGTTGTGGTTTCGGTGACGGTCCTCGCAGTACTCGCCGTTGTTCTCCGCCTCATCAGTCGCCAAACGAAGGGTCAGAAGCTGTGGTGGGATGACTACTTGATTGTCTGGTCGATGGTGCGTTTCCCACCAACATCATGCTTCTAATCAGAGCCATGACTCTCTAGATATGACTAGAAGCTGACTGTGTAGTAGTTATGGAACCTTGTTGTTGTTGGCTTCATCTTCGCGATGCACTCGGTGGGCATGGGCCTCCACGCAGACAAGGTCGGCGTCGACAATATCGTGTTGATGGCCAAGTATCTCGTCGTGGCAGAGATTCTTTACGCCTGGAACCTGGGCTGGACCAAGCTCAGCTTGATGTTGATGTACTATCGCATCTTTCACATCCCATTCTTCAAGAAGATGACGTGGTTCGTCATCTCTTTTGTCTTCGCCTGGGTCATTTGCATTACCTTCCTCTTCATCTTTATTTGCGTCCCTGTCGAGAAGCTCTGGTATCCCGACATCCCGGGCAGATGCATCAACCAAGTTGCAACCTGGATCGCCAACGCAGCCTCAACCATCTTCACCGATCTTCTCATCTTGTTGCTTCCTCTTCCTCAGGTGTGGAAGCTGCAGTTGCAAAAAGCTGAGAAGATTGCCCTGACCTTCGCCTTCGGTCTCGGTTTCTTGTAAGTGCCTTCTGCCGTAAGAACCACAATCACTCGGTCTTGCTCACCCGTGTCATAGTGTTGTCTTCACCTCGGCATACCGAACGAGCGTCCTCTTCACCTACAGTGGTACCGACCCGAGCTACACCCTCGCCCCAACAGTTGGCTGGACCGCCATCGAAATGTCCGCCGGCATTGTCTCCGCCTGCCTACCTACCATCCGTCCCGCCATGCAGCGCATCGTTCGAGCTTGCGGTTTCAAGGGCAGCATGGGCGGCATGTTCCGCAGCACGACGGCGCTGGGCTTCGGTTCCAGCAAGAATAAGTCCAACTTCAGCAACGGCATGTCCTCGCAGGACCCCCATACGACCAACGGCGGCTCACAAATCGCCCGCAATCTCTCAACGACCAAACACGGCGCCGGCGAAGATGCCTTTTACCGGTTGCCAGATGACAACGGATCTGAGGGCACCAGCCGCCAGCCTACACCTCCTCTAGAGGACTCCAAGCTGAGACCAGATACCACTGGGTTTGGGTATTCGGTCTCGAGTTATCCCGTCAAGGAGAGAGATGACAAGAGCGAGGATGAAATCCCCCTTCACGCCATTCGAGTACAGAGAGACTTCAAGCATACGACGGAACGAAGTTAAGGGAGGATCGGATCAATTGTATGAGGCGGTATATATAAGGAATCCTGGGTGACAATGATGAGGCTCCCGTTGGTTGCGAGGTCTAGCGGTAACTTTTATCAATCTCTTAATTTTGGTGTACGAGTGGTTGTCGATGGTCAAGGGTTATGCGATGGCGTTGAAAAGGAGTAAAGGAAAACCGACCCAAAAGTCGGCTGCTAGTCCACAGAGAAAAGCAGAAAGTAACGAGCTACGTCAGGAACGTAACATGGCGGCAATGCGTCAATCCTGTGGTGGCAGAAGTCATCTACTGAGTCTAATAATATTGCAAACATGAGAAGATGATGTAGCCACAATGGAGTCATTCCTCTGATGGCTCGAGCCGCGGACCGGATCTGATTTCCAAAGCCCCGCCGAATCAATCCGCATATTCCATTATCATGTGTAGTTAATTTCCTTCTCACATATGCCATCGTCCATGTATGCTTGAGGTGCTCGCCATGCCTTTTGTGTTAAGGCTATTCTTCTTCTGTCTCTGGCTTTTGGCCGTACACAACACTGCTATACGAGAGTCAGTTCTTGCACAACCTAATTTTGCGCTGGTTGGTAGAAAACCACTTACTAGTGCAGCCAAGCATGGGCTTTTCCAGTTCTCAGCTCGGTGCGCACTCCTGTGAGTAATACTAGAACCTCCTCCTTGGTCCAGCCCAGGACGCCACAGAGGAGTCTTAGGGTGAAGGCTTCCAAACCATCCAACATTTGAATGAGATTACACATCCCGATATCCTTCAGGTGAGGGTCCTTCGCCCAAGGTCCAACGGGAATTCTAAAAGGCTTATGGACGATGTTGATCAGGCCGGTGTTCTCCCTTACCAGCGTCTCCAACTTCGGCCCGACCTGTCCATCACGGCCCAGGACCTCGCAAGCCTCCATGAAGTAGCCCATCCAGCGAAGCAGTTCGGTGCCTTCAGTTGTTCCATCATCCGAATAAAGCATATAGTCCCAGTCCTGAAATTCGGCCCAGCCTCCAGGGTTCAAGTTCCTGAGAAAATGTTAGAATGGCAAGCAATGACGAAACTCATCGGGTCTTGGACGTACTCATAGACTCGCCTCACGTATGTTGGCCAATCTGCCAAGGCGCCAGCCATGTAACGACTAAAAATGAAATCGTACTTGTCCTCCCCGATCCATTCGCTTTCGACATCGTCGATCTCGAACTTGACGTTAGGTGGAACCCTGTGACATGAGTTCTTGGGCTTAGTTGATGGTCAAGAGCGAGCAAACTTGATGAGTAAACGTACCACGCTGGTTGAATAGCGCTCAGGTCATTTCCAAGGATCTGCGTCTTTGTCAGATACCAAAGCATCAAAAGGTACGCGCTTGGTGTTTTGTAATTACCTCTGCATTTGGAAATAGATCACCCATTTCCATAGCCCCTACGACGCAAGAAAAATATGAGCCTGGCGTCACAACAGCAAGCACGGCTGCGCGATCGAGCGGATACTCACATATTCCAGTACCAGTGCCCACATCAAGAATCCGGTGAGTCTTGTGCTCATCAATCGGTGCAAGAAAGAGTCGATTTCCGATGGTCTTGACTAGCAATGTGTGCACCACATCAAGTCTGTCCATTTCAGTCTACGAGAAATATTCTTGTTAGTGTTTTTGTGACCATGAAGTGATTGCTACAAGGGAAAGGATGTACCTCATCATTCGGGAATACGTAGGCTGTTCCACTAATTAGCATGGATTGAAGCTTATGGAGGTAGCTCATGTGTGCCCATGACTTTGATGTGATCTATTATAAGACCAACACGTGTGACACAGATCCGCATATGGGATTTTTAACTCACCGCCAGATCGGAAGGCATGATAACGTCGGCCGTACTCGGTAGGATAATCAAGAACAGAAGATGACAGTGAGGCAGTGTACGAGGAACTACGGAGTAAGCATTAGTACATGTTGAAACTGGAAGCATTCTTCCCATGAGACAGGAAATTACGATGTTGAAGGAGTCAGGGTTTGTGGGCTTCAGTACATTCTGTCATCAATGGTTGACGCATCGTCCTAAGAGATGAATTAGACTCTGACTTCGTGCGGCGGAAAGTGGATTCTATCAAATCTGATGAACGTACAGTTGTTCCATCGTCAATCTCAATCGTGGCCGGGCTCTCGGCATCTTCGGGAGGAGACTGGGGGGCTGGCGTCGCTCCCGTGCCCGTTAACGATGTTGGAGTGGCTGCTGGAATGGCTGCTGGTATTGCTGCTGCTGCTGGGCTAGTCGCGGACGCTGGCCCGGCGGGAGTAGCAGCCGACTTTGGCGGTATTTTTGGCGACTTCGGGGACTTTGCTGACTTGGGAGCGCCTGTTGGCGGGCTTGCCGTTGCTTTGGGAGTTGAGTCCGCCATGATTATTGGCGACTGAGATCAATGAGTTGGTGTGGACTTGGATATGGAGTTGAAGAACAAATCTAGTCGCAAGATGATCGCGAGAGCGGCTAGAAATGTCGCGGGGTTTTGTAAAGCCACGGATAACAGGTAAACCCCCGCAGCTTGGCAGACATCGATGTTGTTGGTCCTGTTGGAACCAACTGCATTGTTCGATATCGTTATGCGGGCCGCATGCGGACTAGAGCGTGCAGAAGACCGACCTCCTTCCACCGTTGTTTGTTTCCTCGTAGGTGGGCTGTTCCTCCGCCCACAACACGAAGAGACACCTGCCGTCCGACAGCCTCGAAAGCCATCGCTGCTCGTCTGTACACTGCTAGTCGGTAAATCCAATCATCACCGAGACTGAAAACAGCTTGGATGATCTGTCATCCATATCTTTCGGGATATTCAGTTGGAATCTTCAAAAGCTTCAAGTGTTTGAGCCCTTTGTGCACGTCGTTGGACTGGAGCAGAGTTTCGAGAGCAAGGATTGCTACCAGCTGGTACTTGAAAGCCAGCCACATTTTGACCCCATTCGGACAGCTGCAGCTCCATGGACCTGGTCCGCAGTATTTCATGGGCCAGGAACAGTTCCGGTAGCCCACGCTGTTGGACGGGATACGCGATCCGTCCACAAGAATCCTAGCATTATCACCTCTGCCCCGCTCAGACTCCATTTGTGAGAGACCGCGCCAAGTGGAGGAAGGGAATCAATGGCCGTTTACCCATCCATCCTCTTGGGCTCTTGGCTTCGTGTAATAGAGCTAGAAATTTTGCACAGGTTGCTAGAGACAAGCCATTTACTCAGAGCTAGCGACGTTCAAGTACTCTTGATACGTGACGTATAGGTCGTCTCACTTGCCCCAGTGGGGATCTCGTCAACAGCATCGTGTCCATGGCTACAGACATAGAACCACCATAGAGTTACCCGTTCCGGGCAGTGTAACGCGATTGAGACTAGGGCAAGCTTCAAGACCCAATGCACAATCTACGTGTAATGTCCAATCGCCGAGAGTAATGTTTTATACTTCTATCAATGATGCTCGCTAAGGCCGTACCCAGTCTCATACGAATGGTAAAGTAACGGAGGCTCAACAGCTTATTTCGCAGGCAGAGGTTGGACTGGTTCCTCGGCTTGCTGGGAGTGCTTTTACTACGCCGTAAGAAATCGCTATATCCTACATTGCTGATAATACCGCTACTTACGGCCGAGCTTGAGCTTTCTCGAGAAAAGTCTATCCACCACCAAGGTTTCTTTGAAGGAAACGATAGCCTGGGAAACTCAAGAGAGTTTTGAAGAAAAGAATCATCGACTCAACCCGTAGTACCCATGCCACAAGACTACAAGTGCCCTACAAGAGGTTCCCTGCTCTCTTGCGAAAAGGCATTGTATGCATTTACCGATCATTTTCGAAGAAGCAGCTATTAGTCTCCGCGGGAAAGCAGGTCGAGTGGCTTTGTGTGAGTTGAGCTACCTGTGAATGAACTGAACGACTGCATGACATGTTAAAAGGTTTCTCCTATCACATCAATAAGCTGACTGGCCCGTTTACTATCGTAGCCTCATTGCGGAAAGGTTGTGGTGGCCAGCTACATAGAGAAGAAGCCTGGCGGCTTTTGGCGTCTCAAAAGCCTTCTTATTCGCTACTCCGGAGTGTCTTTGAGACAATCTGAGCCAATCTCTGTTACTCCAGAACAGAACTCTAAAGCTCAAGATGCTTCCGGGACTCTGATCTTCAACAGAATAGGCGGCTGGTTTAAAAACGGGGCGAATGTCAATCCCCGAAAGAATCTTCCTCAGCATCATGAAGTCCTCAGCTCGAATGGAAAGGACCCTGATCTCTGCAAATCGTCTCGGAAGCAAGTGGGAAGGCCATCGGTATTGCGTCATAGCTTCGTGCTTTTATGTATTCCCTTCATGAGATGGGGTACAAAGACTGATCAGCCTGATGTGTGCGATATTCGATCTGACCAAAACTTCTTCCACTTGCTGCGCGCGTCCTAAGAGACATATCGAGCCCAAAGTCGTTAGAGTTGTCTTAGGAGAGTCAAAGTCATTGGACTTTTCAAGGTATGATACTTTGACCCCTTCTCAACCCACATAGCCTCTAAGTATTCAAATCCAAGATGCGCTTTCCATTAAGACCTGACACTAACACGACCCTTGACTGAACTCAGTTTGGACTCTTCCGCACCCAACTGGTCAATATTTCTCGGTCTTCCTTTCTGCCCATTGGACCAGATTTCGATCATGAAACAGCAGATACTGAGCCGCCAATCGGAGTCAATCTCATGATGCATTTGTTTGAAAATCCTGATCATGCTGATATTTTTCCGGTACTTTTCAACAGGATACCTCGGAAGATGAGAGAAAAATTACAACCTTGTCCAATCAAAGGAAGTTCCGATGGATGGGGTATGCAGTTCATGGAGACGCCGAACGAACTCTATGCATTCATGTTCGGCTGTGCTGGATTCCTTCTTTGTCTCGCGATATCGGTTACATGGACTTTAGTCAAGAGTGATGTTCGAGGAGGGTTTGCCATTGGCGGATTTGCTCTCGCATTCACAATATCTTGCGGCGGATTACTTCACTTTTACGGTAAGGTACCTGACCTTGAGCTATATGTTTGGTGGCTTGAAAGAAGAGATAAGTGGGTGATACGTTTTGAATACCTTCTGCATGTTATAACATAAGGACCTCATGATCATTCCAAGTCCCAATTCAGGTCTGAATCTCTTCAACAACCTGTCAGCTTAGTTCTGAACCCAGTAGTATCAGACAATAAGGCATTGATTGCAAACTGAAGTATCCCATAACAGCCCCAGAATCGAGCTAGCAACTCATGAATTTGACTTTATAGTAGAGCCCTGTCGCAAGCTCGTATCAAATGTGGCTGGTGACAGAAGTGGCTAAGGGAGACCATAAGAATGTAGAAGGTGTTCAAGCGAGGCAACACGTTTGATATTGGGTCCTCATGCATACTTGCAATTTGCCTTGTCGTTCGAGGCCTCCGGGACGGGAGATGATAGACATGAAAGACTTCTACATCTATCAGCTAAGCTCTCGAGCACCATGCCTAAGCTTGAGATCGCGAATATATAGGCTAAGGAGTATGCCATAAGCGGAAATCCACCACATCACGAGCAGGAGTCCGCTGATCTCCAGACCGATGTAGTACTTATTTGAGTACCTCGTCACGTATCCAGTTCCCCACGCCCAAGCAGCAATCAATATCGCCAGTTCCGGTCTGCTCTTCTTCGGATCCATCCTGAGCGTAGAGCCTGTGGCGAGTCTAAGTAGCGGATAGAGGCCCCAGGCAATGAAGCATACTAGCTCGAGATGAAACCCAACGACGCTAAGACCCTCCCCAAGACATTTAAAGAGCGACGAAGAGTAGGGCGACGTGAAGGGAAGAAGGACCTCCCGTAAAGCCTGTTTGTGTAGTAGTCCGCCCCGCAAGAGCTTGGAATATGCAATGCCGACGGCCACAACATGAGCCACTCTCGCGTGGAGATACTCAGCACATCCTAGAATCCAGACCAGATAGACGACAAGCGCGGCAGTCTTCCGCTTCTCGATCGCCCTAATCCGAATCTCATCTACACCTGTCCTTCTCCTGCTTGTATCTGGATTCTCTGGCCTGAAATTGGTGTCTCTATTGATCGGGTCCAGTTCCGAGGCAGAGTCGATCAAGACACGCTGAAAAATGACAGTCCCAATCACATCTCCAAGGAGCTTCGATGCCCCTTCCCGGGTGAACACCCTTCCAAAGAAGCCAACCTCAATCTCCTCCTTGAGGAAAAGCGCTGGACTGCCTACAGCGAGTTTCAGAGTGGCGATGGGGTCCCCGAACGCGCCCACGCCCAGCGCGGGCGCGAGCATCCTCCTAACGTGGTTCACCAGCACAGCAAACACCACGACCGCGAAGCTACGCGCGTATCCACCGCCAACTAGTGCCGCAGCTGCTGGTGCAAGGCCCGATTGTCGCGAGTGTGAAAGGAGACGCGCGATCTGAGATTGATCGCCTATACAAAGCCGTACAAGTTGGTAGAGCTGTGCCAGCGCGCTGTAGGATGCGGCTGGGATCAGAGCGAATGGGTCATCGGAGAGAGGCCTGCCGGTAGCTCTTAGACTTCCGTGCTGGGCGGTTATTGAAGAAAGCTGTTTCTGCGGTGGTTTTGTATGCTCAGATACTGTTTGCGAAGGGTTGAAGAAATGCGCGTCTGACCTCTCCGGCGGTCGCTGGCGAGGAAGTGAGGGATCAGACATCGTGACCTGCACAGGGTTTTCTGCGCTGGCAGCGTCGTCAATGAGCGAAAATATTCCTCCTTCGATTTCTGGTACAAGATCAAGGACTGAGGTAGCTCGATCGGAGTGGTCGAAGTAGATGCCCGATGCTGTGGTTGGGCGATCTGAGGCTGAATGTGTGAAAAAGCCACGACACAGAGGAGTTTTCCTTTTTCCTGCTTACTCAACGCCAAAGAAGACTAGCTCACTGAGCCGTGAGCCCACCAGCCACGTCAACAGCCGGAAGTAAACAGAATGAGGGTGATCGATCTCGCGACTTCGCCCTTCTTGTACTTCATCGCTCCAAGATGAATCCGAATGCCTTCTCAGGCCAACGGGCCTGCGCTGTTCCGCACGGCGTCAACCCCCCGTCACGCCCCATAAATCCCGCGCCGGAGTGGGGTGAGTCGGGGCAATTTTCTTTCACCGCGCCGAAGGTTAAAGGCGAATCCGAACTCGGTACCGATCGGCCCAAGTTAAACGCGTTTAAGATGAATCATCCATATCAACCTTAGGACGGAGCATCGGCGCTTGAGTGTTTTGACTAGTTCGAGACCCCCAGAGTCATCCACTTGAGCATTGTCTGTTTTCAATTGTCGCTTCGAAACTTCCACCTCACTCAAGATGGCCTCGAAACTTCAGCAGCCCAACGTTTCACCGCCGCTCTTTGTCTCCCATTCCCTTGAAACTCAGTAACATTTATGTTTACCAAGGCTTTTCCATTGGAATCTGGTCCGTCTTGAAACGCAGAAGCTGCCACCAAGCCAAACCATGTCAAATCCAGCTTACGTTATGTCACCGTTTCGCAGGTTATCGTCTAATCTCTCCTTTGCCTGAAGGATTGCGTCTGAAGGATCGTGCATATCGTAGCGTACCTTACACGTGATGGGACTAGCCCCTTGCCCCTCATCCATTCAAACTCATTCCATTGTCAGCACCACGGCTGAATTTCATCCTCACTCACAATCTTGATTCAAAATTCACAAAAACATCGTCAAGTCCGTCTCACGACACCGCCGCGATGGGGCCAATCCTCACCGGGCTCATCGCCCTCCCAATCCTCTGGATCGCTTCTCAAATTTGGGCTCTATACACAAACTACAGATCGGCTCTCACCGTAGGCTTGCCAATCATAATATGCCCATATGACCCAGAAAACGTAAGCTTCCACGACATCTCGAACGACAAGTTCTCATCTGACACACCTCAAGCTTATCCACGTGGTGCTCTCCGTCCCCTTCCGCCCTCTCCTCAAACGCCTCCTTCCGCCAACCTTCTTCGCCACCGTAGAACTCACCGTCGTAGGCTGGGAGTTTCGCGACAAGTCCTCCGTTCACGATCGCGTCGGTCCGGCCTTCATGCTCGTCACCACGGGTCTCAACCAGCTCATATGCGCCGACCCCACCATGGCGCACGCCATCTTGAACGGGCGGCGGGAGTTTGTTCAGCCGGATATCGTGTGCAAGGTCATGGGCTTCCTGGGTTCTAATATCCTGACTGTACGTTGAGTGCCTTCCACAAACCGACTCGCAGTCTCAAGACCCTATGTTATGATCTCAACAGATTGGGATGCAGTTATGCCGAGTTTATCGCTTCATTCACAGTGCAAAGAATCTCAAGCTGACAATATTCTCTAAACTTTCAGTCCAACGGCGAGTCCTGGTCCCGCCAAAGACGCGTCGTAGCCCCCGTCTTGAACGAACGCATCAGCCCAGAAGTCTACAAAGCCACAGCAAAACAAGCAGAGTCCTTCGTCAACAACATTCTCTCATCCCCTTCCACCAGCACTCCTAGTATGACCACAGCAACAGCAACAACATCAACCACAATCCAAGGCCTCCGCACAATCGCAATCAACGTCCTCACCAAAATAGCCTACGGCGACAACAAACCCTTCGCCATCACCCCTCTCCCCGGCGACCCCTCGGCACCAATGTCCTACGTGGACGCAATCTCTCTCTGCACGGAACTCCTCGACCTCGCCGCCTTCATCCCCATCCGCATCCTGCGACTGCCTTTCATGTCCAACGTGGTTCAGACGTTGGGCGCGGCGTTGCATAGATTACCTGGTTTGACGGTGGACATGCTTGATCGGGAGAGGCGGCGGTTGGCTGAGGTATCATCTCTGAATGGTCCTTCTGACGAGTTATTGACCACGGCGACGGTGGGAAAGACGGATACGATCATGAGCATGCTCGTCCGCCTTTCAGACCAAGAAAAGAGCCGTGCCGTTCCCGCCGAAAAGAGCGCTACCGCCACCACTGGCAACAGCAACCCCAAATCATACCTCACGGAAGAAGAAATCGCAGGCAACCTCTTCATCTTCACCGCCGCAGGCTTCGACACGACGGCAAATACCCTAGCATACGCCGTCACCCTCCTCGCAGCGTATCCAGAGTGGCAAGCCTGGATCCAAGCCGAACTCGATGCCGTTCTCGGGCCTCCGAGAGCATCACAATCATCGTCTTCAGCAGAAGAAGAGCGAGGATTACCGGACTACAGTGTCGTCTTTCCCAAACTGACGCGATGTCTCGCTGTCATGGTGAGTCTTCTAACGTCCCATCTTGCTCGGCACTCACTCAGTCTATCTCTCTTTCCCACCCATCTTTGAGTGAAGGCGGCCCCCATCATATCCCATCTCCTCTTGCTAGATAACTAGATCTCCCTCTCCGCGGGAAGACATACACGTATGTTACGACAAGATCCAGACTGACAGAATCCCAAGTTCGAAACCCTCCGTCTCTTTCCGCCTCTAACCCATCTAATGCGCTCAAACATAACAACCCAAACTCTCCCAAGCCAAATCCCAACGTCAACAACCCTCCAATCCTCCTCAACCTCAACATCAACATCACCATCATCCACAACTACCTCCTCATACACATTCCCTCCTTGCACAGTCTACATAAACACAGTAGCCCTCCACACCTCCCCCAAAACCTGGGGCCCCGACGCCCTATCCTTCACCCCAACCCGATGGCTCACCTCACCCCAGCCATCACCATCATCATCCTCACCACAACCTCCTCACATTCAACCCCCCCGTGGCACATTCCTCCCCTGGTCCTCAGGCCCCCGCACCTGCCCGGGACAAAAAATGGCCCAAGTCGAATTCGTCACCGTCCTCGCGACGCTCTTTCACAAATGCACCGTTGAGCCAGTCCCTGAAGTCGATGAAAGCGGCAATACTCAAGCAAAAATAACACCCGAGGTAGCAGCAGCACAGGCTAGACAGAGACTACTGGACTTGACGCAGGACAGCCAGCCCAGGCTGACGCTGCAGATGAATCGTCCCAAGGATGTACGGCTGCGGTGGACCCGGCGGTGAAAGTAACTAGGAGATAGGGTGATATCATTCAGAGTCACAAGAGAGGCGCAGACATATGATTTCAGGAAAAGGATAATTCAAGTTCTATTTTTGATGAATCGATACCCTCAAAGCACTGTCTTCCATAAGGTAGACTTAAGTACAGCGCCGTGCTTTTCCGCTTGTAGCTATTCAACGCCATCCCACCCGTTCCCGCCAGATTTCAAAAACTCTCGGCGGGTTTCAACTGAAATTCCAGCTCATGGCCTGCTTGGTTCGTATTACAACAAGCCCATTGAAGGGGCCAAACATGCTACATTGGGCCAAATTCCCGTTATTGGCAGATCTCCTAGACCGCCGGCTCCGTTCATGTCCTCACCAGTTCCTGGCGGCGATTGGCTTGATGACTGCCAGATTCCTCAGCCAGCACGATTCCGTAGACTGCTCGCCCGACCAAAGCCAGGTAACCATTTCCGCTTGTGCAAGGGTGCGCCACCACTCGCAGAGTTGCTCGTGGGTGTGGTCTCTGTGGAGCCAGGCGTTCCATTTGCGTTCGGCGTGTTCGGGGCATGGTTTGCCATAGGTGTAGTCGGGGCTGTAGGGCCGTGATCATACACAGGCGCACCCTCGTCAAAGCTGCCAGAACGAGCCGGACGAGGGTTTCGCAAAATGGGAGGCGGTGTCGCGCTGACCCTGTCCCCCTCGCCCGGGTGATTTCGCTGCACCCATGATGGGACACCCATTGGGGCTTGGGGTGCAGTTGGTGCGGGTGGCTCGGCTACTGGTGACGCATGTTGGACAGGACTCGGAGCGGTGCTACCTCCGATGGACCGTCTGAAGAAGTTCAACCGATGCCCACGGGGCGCGGCAGTCGAGGAAGGGGGATAGTGGCTGCTGTCCTTGGAACGAGCACCAGTCTTTGAATCATGCTGCGGGCTGTTGGCCACTGCCTCTGCCAGCTGGATCATTTGCGCATCAACACTGTTGCGCCTAGATCCGCTTCGAGATGGTGACTTGCGAAGTTTGCCATTAATGGGCATGTTCTTTGACGAGGTCTGGCCTGTTTTAGCACCCAAACTCGACCTCCTATTCGGCGGAGGCAGGGGCTGAACCCCGTCTTGGAAGAGGGCATCCTCGGCCGTATTACATTGCGGCGGAGGGAGACCTGGGACCTCAAATGCACCACCAGAAGAACCGAACATGCCAGCTGTGTTCCATCCGCCAGACGGAGGAAAGCTGAATAGGTCCGGAGACTCACTCCGCTGCTGTGCAATGTACTTTGGGTCCTTGCCTTGCTGTAGCCAAATGTCGAGGCTAGAGTCGAGGGAGTGCATCGAATCTCCATCAGAGTCCCAGTCGAGTTCTCTGTGATTCGATATCGTAGTTTCATCTGCCGACCTGGGGCGAGGGATCAAAGGCGGCCGGGAGTCGAAGTAATGGGCACTGGCTGGCTCTTCGGATCCAGTGAATGCAGAGGATGGGGGATGTTGGAATACCCGTGCACCTCCGCCGTGATCCCCCTCATCATCCTTGGACGTTCCCCTTGACACTGAGCGATAGCTATGTTGATCCGACACAGCTCGCTGCTTCGAGAGCGTGTCATTCGACGTCTTGAATCTTCGAAGGGTTGATGTGGAAATGGTGTCTGGTGTCGGAGGAAGGCCTTCGCCGGGGTGTGAAGCTGGTGAATCTGTTGTCACTCTCCGCAATGCTTCGCGCTTCGCGTCCTTAGTCTTCTTCTGCGACTGCCCTCTTCCTGCCATCGGGGAAGAGTCTTGGACGGGCAGACTGTCCAGATAGTTATGATCGAGCCTCGCTAGCTTTTGGAGGGGCGAGGTGTGGTCGATGATGTCGTGGAGCGACTGGAACTGGCCTGGACCAGGAGCCCGACTAGTTGAACTGGACCTACTTGGGCGACTGGATCGTGTCGACATGGTGGTCGGTGGTTTTTGTACCCTAGACTGGTCGCTGCCGTACGAAGCCTTTCGAGGTGGCGCGGAGTGTGGTAAAGCACCATCCATAGAGTGTGGCTCGTCTGCATCGGCCACAATTGTTTGATCCTGGTCCTCTTTCTCGCCATACACACTTACAAAGGAACTTTCACTGAGGACGCTGAGGCTCGGGCTCGTCATGCCATTACCACGACGTGGATCCGTCTCATCCACTGCCTCCGTGTTGAGCCTCGGTAAGCTGAGTAGGCTACCGCGCGAGCTGAGGTAGACTTTTCGTAGGTTCTCGGTATTTTCGGTATAGTCCGATAGAAAACTCGGCATGCGGTTGAGCGTCTTAGCATCATCTTCAAGTCGTGCCAGGTCCGCTATTCTAGGCTTGGGCGTGGGGCTTCTGAGGCGAGATTCGAGGTCGTCGGGAGGTAGGAAACCGGCTGCGTCGACCATTCGAACCATTTCCCGCTCCTTTAATAGCGTCTCGACCTGGGCCTCAAGAGTCACTATCATCTGGACCGCCTCCTGCACAGCCTTGTCTCGCTTCTCCAACTCGTCGAGTAGCTTGTCGTTCACATCGTCTATTTGTGCTTTCTCGGACTCGAGGGCGTCGACACGCTCTTCGAGCGCATTTTGTCGTTCGCGGCGGTGGAAGAGCTCGAGCTTCAGGTCAAAGTTTTGCTTGTGCAAGGTGGAAACAGTCTGTCGAGGCAGCTATCAGTAAGGGTAGTGTACAAAGATGTGATCCAAGGCTACTCACTGCCTCCATCTCCTTGGCGCCCATGCCTTTATTCTTTGTAGATTCTCCATTGCCTCCACTTGATCTTGGCCGACGTCCATCAACGGACTCGCCTTTCACGGGTGAACTTTGCGCATGTCGTGGTGGTAATTCTACGGAGGCGGCCATGTCCTGCGTTGACCGTACCGCGGCCAACCTGTCGGCCTCCTCTCTTCTCCTCTGGAGTTTGTCCTGGAGATAGGTGGATGCGGCGCTCTGCCTTCCAGAATCAGAGACCCGGTCTCTTGACACAGCAGATCCAGGCCGAGAGGTCACCATCGACGGAGTGCAAGAGCTGTGATGGAACTTGTGGGCAGGGTGAGCACTGGGTGGTCTCGGCGAGGTAACGAAATGTGAAGTCGAACTATTTGCGCTTCGAGGGGTCCGTCGGGTTGCACTGGTACTTGTACTTGATCTCGAAGTTGGACGTGGGTAGACCGGAGAGGGTAGTGACCTCTCGCGGTCGCGCGATTGAGTCCGCGCAAGACTGTCCATCGTATCTAAGGGAAAAGAAACTACGGCGTCCTGTGCTTGATCCGATTGCACGAGAACAATCGCCCGCATGCAAGTCGACCTAGAAATTCGTATTATCAGACGGCTCTTTGGCCCAGAGGATCACGCCGGCAGTCGGATTGGAGTGCTGAGTGACCGAATTGGGCGACAGCAAGGCGTCGAGGATCAGGATGATGCCTGTTCGAGGTGCAGAAGCGCGAATGGCAGTTGCGTCGAGCTAACGCAGCTGAAGGGGGGACGAGTACGGGAAGGGCAATCGACGTTCTTGGTAACTGAATAATAAGGAGAGGAATCCCTGGGCACGGCGCGGCAGCGAGAGGAAAGTTGCAGTGGTAGCAAAGCCGTCGAGTCGTGGCTGTGGATGCGCTTTGAAGGTATAAGAGAGCTGCTATTGCGTGAGAACAGGCCGAGACCTGGTTTCCGCAGCTTTGGGCCTACGCGACTGCTGATGGCGGCATGTGGTGGAAGTGCCGTGCAATACTCTTTCTCTCCCTGGGCGATACGGAGTAGGTACTGAGGGGAGAACCGACAGGCCGTCTAGACAGGAGCTTTGCGTTACGTCGGATGGCTCGCCATGAACCGATGCAAACGTGGAAAGGCAGGGCAAGCGGGCGAACTCTCGAGTCGGGTCTTTTGTCTCCCACAACGTCGGATCGGCAGTTGGGTCCAGCGTTGGAGGCTGGGCCGTGTCGCAGACGTTGTATCGCCGCAGCGCAAATGTCTAGGTATCGCGATGCCGCAGGAATGTCTCAATTGACGAGGGGCGGCGATACTGGAATGTCTCGATTGCGTGGTGCTTGGTGGGACAAACGGAGGGTCCTAGTCGCAGGAACCCAGGCAAGCTGGCGACAGAGGCTGGGAACGCAGGGCAATGAAAGAAATACTGGGTATCTGGAGCTGAGCTGAAGTAGTGAATGTCGATGGTGGTTAAGATGATGTTGATGATTATTGGCAACTAGATGGAATGGTCTTTAGTGAATTGCCACCGTCAATGTCGTGTTCGCGAGCAATGCTGGTGTTGCGATGGACAACGATGTTGGTGTCGTCTAAGAAACGATAGGCGACCTGGTCAATAATGGTGGAAAAGCAGCTAGACACCTAGAGGACCAGGCTCCGAAAAGAGACCCTTGGGAGGTCCAGGGAGCAGATAGCGACCGATCGACAGGGCTATCTCGGGGTTGTTCTGTTGGCCAATTGAAGTTTAGCGATGCGAAGATGACGAAGTGGTTCGTTTCTTGGTCAAGATGACTGATGATAGTGGTGGCAGTTGTTGTGGTGACCCTCGCACATAGAATTTGGCGATGACAGTTCGTGGGAGAGGAAATGTAGAATGGCGAGGATGACGGAGCAGGTAGCACATTTCTTTCTGTGCCCTCTCTCTACTGCAAATGATCGGCCGCGAGTCGGAAGAAGAAAGATACACACACGGCTGGCGGCGCAAAGGGAACCTTGGGTGACGGGAATACGCACACGCAGGAGAAGGAAGGGGAAGGGCGTCTGATGCAACGGAACAAAAGTGACGAGGGTAGCTGCAGGGGGCTTAAGGGTGTGGAACTGTGTGGATGTGACGGGACCAACTGCAGGCACGCGGGGAGTCAAAAGGCAGCAATTCCAAGGTTGAATTATTCGCCAATGGGCAGCAAAGCGAGTGACAAGATGTGGGAGACCGCAGACCCTTGCAGGAGAAGAGTGGGATGAGGTGGGATGTGATGGGCCAGACGCGATGGTTGGACACAGGAAGGAGATGCGCAGCCGAGCAAAAGACCAATAGGTGCAAGGATCGCGGTGGGGGAAAGCTCGAGCGAATGCCGTTGGAGGATGCGCGTTGATTATTTGGTGATGTATTCGTTGGTGTTGGTGATGAAGTTGGTTGGATCTTGAAGGCAACGAGAAAGAAATGGGGAATATCAGGCGAGGTGGCTGGATTGGTAGGGCCGTATGAGAGTGAGAGTGAGAGCGAGTCTCAGGATGAAAGTGAGATGTGAGTGAGTTGCAATGGTGTAAGAACCTCAACTGAACAAGCGCAAGCACAGGCAAGAGAAGATGCGCCTCCTCCACGATCCAATGCTTCAAAAGAAAGACATCAGACCAGTCGAGTAGAGAAAAGACGAGCAAAAACTAGTGAAATGGGCACAGATGCCCGCTGCAGGCAAACAAATATTCTTGCTTTTTCCCATCCGTCAGCGTGTCTCTACCAAGCATGCGAGCCAACCCATTTCTCAGTGTCCGAGAACATTCAATCAACTCGGCCAGCTACCTAAGCTGTTGCGCGTCGCGCCTCACTCTGATCGCTTGGTGCCTGATTGTCCCTCGCTCTCTTCTTCGGTCCTAGTCGGATCTTCACCAAACCTTCAGAATTGGCGCGCCGCCCGCGCAAGCTTCCAGTCCTGCAAGGACAGGAACAGGAATAGCATCGGACAAGGGAGATTGCCTGGCGCAGAGGTCGCCGCTGTTAGTGCCGACGACCGGCACCCGTCAGTCGCTAGTCTCTGCTCTAGCGGCACGTTGCGTGAGGAACTACTTACTACAGTATCAGGCCAAAGTTTAACCCCCTTGTCAGGTATCTTCGCCCGTGCTTTTCGAGATTACATCAGTAGTATTACTTTCGAGATTCTTGTGCACGTCGAACACAAATTTGGCCATTAAGAGTCACTGCTCTACCCTGGCCAGACCCACGCTACCTGGTAGGGAGTTTAAACTTACCCCTATAGACCAAGTACAAAGTGTGTTAGCTAAGAAAGTGAAAAGCACCACCACGCAGTACTGTGCTCCGTATGTACAGAGTTTGCCATTGATCGACATCTCCAGCAGACTCAGTGGCATGAGTGAGTTTGACTTCCAGGTTCTGGGAAGCTGTTTGGGCAGCAATGAAGTCACGAGACGAACGTGTCGTGTTGGTGATGATATTGGCACTGCTATCATCTCATTCTCATCTAATGTTTATCTGACCACCCAAGTCTCGCTCAGCTCGCGCAGCTGTCAGATCCTTCTGTCCCTCAGGTTGGTAATCGCTATGACCTCTGCTCATACGTTGTCAATCTTGCATTCCTTTGCGGTGAAGAAGCGTATGCGCAATGTGGAAATGCCGACTAACATGAAAAAGCTTGTAGCTCGGGCATTTTTCTCATCGATTAATCCTTTTTTCTTTCTCTCGTTTTTTTTCTTCTCAATGGCGCCGGCACTAACAGCCACTACAAATGATCCGAGCTCCCCTTGCATAAGCCAGCACTTGTGAGCTGTGTGTGTGATTATGTAAGAAGCCCTGTTCTTTTGTGTTTGTGCACGCGTTATGCAGGGGTACGTCTCTCTGGTGGGTCCCCTGCACGCCGTCCAATTACTCCGAGCTGCCATCCTTGTTGCTTCTGCTCCCTCCTCTGCATCTTCCTCCTTCACGCCCAATAAGAGTCGATTCCAACGTGATGGAAGCAAGGTCCTCCCCAGTTCCCCGGCTGCAGGCTGACTCTGCCGTTCAAGAGCATCTTCAAGGGGCGCGCCATGATCCATTGCACCCGCTCGCAAAAGGGGGCAACGAAAGAGGGGTTGATTTGAGAAAGCCGCAGGCAAAATGTCGTTGTGTCTCTCTCCACGAGCAAGCTTTGCTTGCAAGAAGGAGGCTGGTGTTTAAGACAACAGCTGACAGTCCCTGGCAGATACCGAGGCAATGTTGTACGAAATACGGATATCCGGCCGCCGACTGCTACGTCCGTACCGAGTCTCATCTCTCATCAAGAGGAAGAAAAGAACTGATGGCGGTTCAAGGGTCTTGGTCGCAGTCGCTTCCCTTACTATCACCGTCAAAGCGCAACAAGTCCTGCGGCTGTCCATCGATAGACACAACGGCAGGTCACATTGGTACCTGATATTGACAGCCCTCTCATCTCGTACAAGGTCGATTGGGTAGCGCCACGACGCCGAGCCGTGAACCACTCCACCTGGTCCCATTTCGATGCGACTGCTTCCTTCGTCCAGAGCCGTCGGCTTTTGACTCTGCGCCGTCTGCTTCTGCCGATCCAAGTTTGCAGTAGCTCCTCTACCGAACTCCTCGCAGACTATCGTACGGATACACATCGTGCCACCAATCTTTTTGACGAGCGTCACCCACCATGGCTCTTTTCAGTGTTTCTCCGTACCTGATGACAACCGTCCACAATGTATCCATGAATTGGGACTCCGCGTCATAAGTTTCTACCACTACGAGCCAAGCCGACTCCAACATCATCTCGCCACCAACGTAGCCCAATTTGCGACCTATACGGATACCCCCGCCAAACTGCGCATCCTACGGCCTGCCCCGGCTGGTTCCACGCATCTAACAAACGCCTCCGGCCACCGTCCCCGAAGCCCAAGGCCCACGCCCACACCAACGCACCCAAAACACCAAAATAGCGTTCCCGGAATCTGGTTAACGTTCCGCTGGCCCCACCGGCCTCGGCCCCAAGACTGTGCGCGCGCCTGGCCTGGTTGTCTTCTCTTGCCCTTGGTTTGTCGCCTTCGTTCGCCTCTATCGAGACCGTTCTGTCCAGTATCCACAGCATGCAAGCCCGATCGATGGGAGGGAACCAGCAGATTGAGTTCTCCCTTCCATGTCCCTCCATGACTCGAAGATCCTCATGTGATACGCAACACAGGAAACGAACCGGTGCACCCGTTGCTCGAACTCAAACTGCGAACCGGCGTCTGGAGTGCGGCCCGCGATGTGACAGAGGACAAGCCCGCCGCGCCCCGTTGCGCATGCCCGACGCTGAGCCGGCGTGTACGCTTGCGCAGCGGCCGATGAAACCTTAGGCGGTCAGCTCGGCGGTCTACAAGTCCGCAAATCAATCGCTTGGGAGTGCTGTCTTCCACTTCTCACGTTTCCCTACTACCGGTGTCACTCACTTAGATTAGCTGTGCCATCATGTTCTCAATCACAGTCACACCTCACAACGTCAAGTCTCCAAGAGGAGGTGGAAGTCTCCCTGAATCCGGGCAAAGAAGCACTCAACCTGAAGCACTGCAACCAACGGAGAATTTTATATCCCTGTTGCTACCGACCCCAGACAGCTCACTGATTGCAAGGGTACACGGCGAACACGAACGCGACGCCAAATGCCCCTCCAATCTTGCAGCTTAATGTGTGTGCTCCAGAGGTGCTACTGTCGACTCAGACATCCGACATCAACGTTGCAGAAAGAGGGTATCTTGCTACCTGTGGTATTGGCCATGTGACCATCTAGACAGAGGCCGAGTCTGATCTCCTGCGCAGTCCGATGTGACCCACTCGTTCGCACCTTCTGGCATGCGAGCAATTAATCACCTGCCAAGGATACCGTCATTCTCAGCGGAAAGATGACCCGAATGCGTCGAATCGGCTTTGCAAGCTGCTTGGGCTGTGACCCCTGTGGACGCCAGATTTGACTCTTCCGTGCATGTAGGAAGAATCATGACCTGCAAGGTCTGATTTCTCTTGAGAGCCTGGTCACGAAGGCGACTTACTATGCAGAACGCATGACGTTCGGGCGGGTACCAGATACTGGAGATGAAGGCCAATTGAGGTGTACATCTCAGCGGACCGTTGTGATATTATCTATAGAAAAGGAAGAACAATATGGCTTGCTTGGTCTCCTCCTAAGTGTAGGCTATGCCGACCCTTATTCAGAGTATGGTTCTTCCCGAAATTACTCACGGCAAAGCTCTGTCCGCTAATGACAACCCGCAGACTCTCGCCGGCCTCGTATTCAACCCCGAGCGCCCAAATTCCAATGTCCAGCCTGACTACCTCGCCAGGCGTAATCTTCTCCTCCTTCTCGTGCGGGTGGAACGGCCAGTGTGGATGCATGCTCCTGGTCTCATCGATGGCTCGATGAGAAGCCCGGAGGATGCCCACAGGGCCCTTGTACAGCACGACTTCCGTCTCTTGCTCCGGCTTGAATTCCTGGAACGAGTTCACGGGTATGCCCTTCCATGGAATGTTAAGGTTCTTCATCTGCTTCCCATCTTTGTCGAGCTTCTGAATCATAACGTACACATCCATGTCGTCGTGATCTGGGCAAGACATGTACAGCACGGCTTTGGGTAGGCCTATGATGTTGGTAGTTTCGGGAAAGGTATGAGTAAAGCTGACGTTTCCGCCAGACTCGGAGTCGTAGCTGACCGTCGTCTTCGTCTCTGGCGCAGTAGTGGAGATGAGCGTCTCCTCCGTGCCAAGAAAAAACTCCTTGTACTGCGTTCGCGCCGGCGGGAAATCCTCCTCAACAATATTCTCAATCGCCTGGGGAGTTTTCTCGCCAAACCGCAGCAGAGACATCCTCACCTTGGGCGTCTTCTCCCATCCGTTATCGACGCCCTTGAGGTACCGGTCAAAGAACGCAAACAACTCATATTTGGCCTCAGAGTTACCCCAAAGGTCAAACCACTCCTGCCACGGATGCCATCTCAACCACTTCTCCTTCGACTGCACCTCCAACCAGGCCCGGATGGCACCCATACCGTGCATCGTGTTCGTCCACGTGCCCGTAATATACGTTGGCACATTAATCTGCTTCATATCTGGCCTCTTGTCGTTCCACCACGCGTTAGCAAGCGGATGCCGCGCGTACATCTCGCGAAAGCTCTCGATACCGCCGCGGCCTTTCAGCATATGCTTGATAATCAACTCATCAAATAAGTCGCCAGCGTACACGCCTCCCCGCGCAAACTGCTCGCGGTACAAGTCTCCGCATCCTTCCCACGGCGCAATGGCCTTCAAGCTCGGCGGTCGCAGCGCCGCGATGAACCACTGCGCGATTGCGAGGTGCGAATTCCCTGCGAGTCCGACGCTGCCGCTACACCAGGACATCGCCGCCACGGCCTCGATGGCATCGTACCCGTCTTCGGCTTCTTGGCCGCCCATGATGACCATTGGTGTGTTCTCGTCGCCACTGTCAAAGGCACCGCGCGTGTCGATGTTGACGATGGCGTAGCCGCGGGGAACCCAGTCCGCCGGGTCAGGCGCCTCGAACTTTTCCAGGCCGGAGAGCGTGCCAGACGGGATGCCGAGGTTCCATGGCGTCATGTAGCCCAGCGACGTGAGACCGTTGAACTTCTTGCCAAAGGGGGACCAGCATATTAGCGCAGGCACTTTCTCTATGGTGTTTGGCGGGCGCAGTACGTCTGCGTAGAGTGTCGTTCCGTCTCTGACTTTGATAGCGACGTCGTGCTCTAGTAGGATGGCGGAGGGCAATGGGCGCGCGTCTGGATGGGGATGTTTCCAGCCAGCGGGTAGGGTCTCTGTATGTTGATTGAGGCCGTCGTAGCCATCACGACCGGGTGTTGGTGCATTCAACGGCTCGATGGGCACTTCTAGACCGGAGAACCTTGAAGACGGCATTATGACAAGGGCTGTTTTCACTCTTGCTAACTTGTTCTTAGGTCGGAGAGCGCTTTGCTATAGTGTATCCAGTGAGACCGTTAACCTCCAGTTGCAAGTCCCGGTCTACTTGTACAAATGCCATCTTCAAAGACTTCATGACTTCGGCTTGTACAAATTCCAACTGAGTCTAACCCCTCCTCTCCCGGCCCTCCGCGGTCATGAAAGGAAGAAGTTGCTGTCCCGGCTGCTTACGGGGGTGGGGTGGGATGGAGTGTCGTCCAAGTCGGGAAGAAAACAGGCCCGCCAACTCCCGAACCGAGCGCCTTACACTGGACTTAGCTACCAGCCGATGCCGAACCGAAGCATTCCCCTCGAATGTACAGTACTAGTGTAGTGAATATCCCCCACCACTCATCCGCTCCGTACCGATGGGATCAAGCTAGACTGTTCCGAGAGGCTAGGAGTAGCTTTCGGCAGGATAGCGGAACATGCTCTAGAGTTGTTGCACCTGCCCGAGCTCAAGGTACTAGTTAGTCTAGAGGCTTACGGCTCGGTGGGCAGGAAGTGTCTTGATCGGTTCAACACTTTGGATCATCAAACGTTCATATTGGCTATAAACACAACGATTCATTCCATTCCATAGACACGAGTAATATCTAGAGAAGATCAAGCTTTCCTGAGGCATTGGATCTCACACATACCTTATTCAACAGAAAGTTTCCCTCATCTGACGCTTTCATCATGGTCATCGCAACCGACTTTGCAAAGCCTTTGGCGACCATCCCGGTCCCGGACGGAAAGAAGATTGTCAAAAATGCATCAGCCACGGCTCCCTTGAAGCCTCAGCCGGCGGGTCCCAATAGACTATTCTCTCAAGAAGGTGCAGTCTTTGGAGATTTCCGTGATGATCTCCTCCGCGATGGCTACGTCGTAGTCAAGGGCGCCATTCCCCGCGAAAGAGCAGATGCCTACGGCGAGGAAATGATGTCTTACCTTGAGAACTTGTAAGTGATCTATTTTTTCACACTTTCAAGCCTCTCAACCGAACCAGCACGCTGACAACTCAAATATAGCTCCGGCGGTCTCGGCTTCAACCGCAACGACCCCTCCACCGTCAAAGAATCCAACCTCCCCATCATCACCGAAAAGGGAATGTGCCTAGGCTACGGCGTCGCTCACGAGTCCTTCACCTGGGCCATCCGCCAAGAACCAGGCCTCGTCGACGCCTTTGAAAAAGTCTACGACACTCCCGACCTCATCGTCTCCTTTGACGCCGTCAACATGGCCTTCCCCAACCGGCCCGACGTCAAACCCAACAACCCCTGGCCGCACCAGGACCAGGACCCGGAGAAGCCAGGCTTCCGCTGCCTCCAGGGGCTCGTGAACCTCCTCCCGAACGGGGACCGCGACGGCGGGCTCATCGTCTGCAAGGGCGCGCACATGCTCTCGGAGGAGTTCCACGAGGCGTTCCGCGGGGAAGAGGATAAGATTTGGGCGTGGACGAAGGAGTGGTATGGGTTCACCGACAAGGGGATGCAGTGGCTCAAGGACCGCGGGTGCGAGTGGATCAAGGTCAACGCGGAACCTGGTGACTTGCTGTTGTGGGATAGCCGGACGCCGCATTATAATCTCAGCCCTGAAGGCACGTCGCCGCGGTTCTGCGTGTATACTTGTTACATGCCGGTCGCCGAGGCCACGCAGGAGGACTTGGTGCGGAAGAAGGGCGCGTTCGAGGAGTTGAAGAGCACGACGCACTGGCCTAATGCGATGCACGTTGGCGGCATTCCGGTGTTGAGGAATGGGGAGCCGTGTCCGTATAATACGGGCAAGCCGAGGAGTGTGCCGAAGCTTTCGGAGAGGGGGTTCAAGTTGACGGGTATTCCGTATATCCAGGGGGTTCCTATTGATGCTTTGGGAGAGTGAGGATGAGGTTGGTGAGGACTGGGCAGATGTCTGTGGAGGATTATGTTTTGGCTGAGCCATCAGATTGTTTGTCTTTAGTGTTTTGAGTAGACTGTCATCCGTTTAGTCTCAGTCAAGTTTTGAATACTCTTTGACTTTGCTCCCAGAAAGATTACTTTTCTATGTGATTTTACCACGAATTGATGAGAAAATTAGTATTATTAACTAACACTTGTACATGTTCTCAACTAAAAAGCACTTTACTGGAATGAACGATCTTTTGTGTGCGAGAACAGCCCGTGGCCACATCGAGAACGACACCCGGGAGATTCTTTGAAAAGACCATATTCCATCGACCACTAGATGAAGTCAAGATATACATATCTCTTGAGTTCTCGCCCACTCCGATTCTTTTTACGACTTTCTTATACAGAAAAAGAAAGGATACGGCCTTGATAAGGAACGACCTTCAGAACGATGTGATTCGAGGTGCCATTCACCGCGGTAAATAGAAAAATAATGACCAAATTCAGATCTCACTTTCAATTCTAGTACTGCCGAAACACTGTACCTGGGACACAGATTACCTGCCTAATCAAACTTTATATCATTCACCATACATCTCGGATAGCCCCAACTATGTTTACGGAATACTCTTGTTTCATCACTCAGAGGCGAGCTCAGGCCAAATCTTCTTCGTAGCCCACATCCTGATACGCGACCCGAACAGATACACAGGAACAGTAATGACTCCCAAAACACCAGCAATGACGGCGAAGATGTTCATGGCGCCCTGATATCCAATCAGATTGATCAACGGGACCGTGGAGTAGCTCAGGCCAAACGAGATGAAGCCGCGTCCTGCACATAGGACCAAGAGAAGCGGTCCCGCCTTGCTTGGAAAGCTGTCAATGGCGTAGGTGATGCCGACGAGGTTGGCTCCCAGGAAGGCAAAGTACCCAAGGTTGTAGGGGGCTACGATAGTCATCCAGTACCAGCGGTCAGGGTGTGCGCCTGCCTGTCCGAAGAAGACGCAGGAGATGATGGCTGATAGAATGGGGACACTCAGGATGATTAGTCTGTACTCAGGCTGCGAAGACGAGTTAGCATCGGCCCGAAATACATACCGGATAACTTGAAGACGTTGCTTACCTGGAAGGTTCCGCTCTTCCAACTACTCATGGCCCGCACCAGCATATCAGATCCGTAGCCGAGGAGAGGTACCAAGATGACACAGTCGAGGACTTGTACCAGCTGGACATATCCCAGCCAGTCGTATTTGAATGTGTACGGAGGCGCCATCAGGATCGTTGCAAAAGTTGAGGCTTGGTAGACGTAGATACCCAAGAAGGCGCCGTTGAGTAACAACATCCACACGATGTTTGGTAGCAATAGTGATTGCATCGTCTCCTTGTAGAAGATGACTGTCTGTTTCCACTCGGGCTTGAAGTGGAAGATTCTTAGATTATGGCGCCAGGTTCGGGGTCCAAAGACTTCGGGTTGCAGAATATGGTTTTGTCGTGTCAGGACCTGGACAATCATCTCGTTGTCGCCGTTTTTGTTGACGTTGCCTTCGTCGTCTAACTTCAGATGGACAGCGCCCCCTATAGCGATATCGTATTAGTCTAAGCACGCACCAGTTGACTGGGGCCCCCAAGATACGGGCGGAACCTACTGTCGGCATCAACTGGTCGATCATACTTTGTTTCTACAGCAAAGAAGAAAGCCAGGACAAGGATAACAGCGTTGATGAATGTGATGATTAAGTACCACCACTTGAGTCCCATTGAAGGGACGATGTAAGCCGTCGCAACGAACATCGCCGCCGTCCCTGCAGTTTGAACACCAATGAACCAGGACAGCTTGGCGCTTCTTTCGTGGAGGAAGTGAATCTCTTCAATTATGAAGGGAGCGAGTGCCTCACTTTGACCAGCGGCGATGCTGTAAAAGTTGCGACCTGCGATATGGCTGCTCAAGGACGTCGAGAAGGCGCACCATAGACCTGACAAGACCAGCAGAACTAGTGACACGAGGAATACAGGCCGCCTGCCTATAGTCACGCAGAGCGGCATGGAGAAGAGGTTTCCTATCCCCATGAATAGCGTCGGGTATGTGAGAAGGTCCGTGGCTCGCGTGGCATCTTCGGGGGGATACTCCTTCAGTACGGAGGGGAACACGGCGCCGAGACCGGATGTGACGAGGACGGCGATGGCGGAGTATGAGCCGACAACAAAGATGATAAGGTACTTGTGCCATGGTGGAAGGTTGAGGGGGTCTATCTCCCGCCATTAGCATTAGATGTGTCCTGCTTCGCAAATTTGGTTTTTGGGTAAGGTCTGGGATTTGGTAGCTTTACCTTTGGGGTCAGGGCTAGGAGTGGGAATTAGGACAACTGAACCGCCTTGAAGTAGCTGCACGGTTCCGTATGCCTGATCTTCCTGCGCAGTGACCTTTATTGCCGATCTCTCGATGGTGTCAACATGAGGCTCATCATCTTTGGTGCCAGGCATGGTCGGCAAACGAGGCAGAAATACTTCCAACAACTCAAAAGACGGTCGGCAATTTGGCGTGAGGCGAGCAAGAAAGTTGATAGGACGTTGAAAATTGTCGCAGCACAGACCCAAGCAGCAAACTCAAAGTCGTGATGCCGGCAAGGGCCCGTTGACGAGGTTCCATGCTTCTGACTATATACGAACTGATGTCTGAGCGGTTGTTGTCGCTTCTAGATCTCTTTGTGTTGACTGTCTATAGTCCTAATAGCCATTTCAATTGACTGTATTGAGTCTCATCAAGTTGCAGGAGTGTAGTGTGTCCTGTGGTCCAATCAAAGCTAGACCATTATCAGAGAATAGCTTCATTGGGCTGTCGGCTCGGCTCAGGCCCATCAACTCCCGATGGTCACGGTAGAAGCGTGCCTTAGACCAATAGCATTCCTACCGATCACAGGGGCTAAGCCTACATGTACGGCTCCCCATGTTTGCTTGCATTGTAAACCCCATGGGGAAGATCTAGGAGTCTAACCGCTTCCAGAGTCTCATTGGCCGAGTAAACATCTCGTTGTGAAGAATTATGGCAAACACCCTCTGAGATAGGCTGAGATTCCCAATCTCCTACCTCCCCCACTATTCCGAGCTGATCATCGCGTCAACCGGAACGAGGGGCCGGTCGGCCTGCGCAGTGTCCACCACCTAAACCACCCAAAGAAACTCCCGAAACGCTTCCGCGAGTCATTCGATCTCCTCGTTCTTTCTGGGCCGTGCCGTCTCTTCACGTTTCGGAAACGCCAAAGTACTCCTCATAACGACGCGCTTCGGCATCTCAACCTCCCCAGCCGAACCCTCATCTCCAGCTCCCGAACAACCCAGTCAGTCAGCAGCCAGTAAGCGTACCAGTCTAGCCAGGCCAGTGGAGAATACTCAGGTATCGGCTATGTGAGGAATTTCCACACACCTCACAGGCAACGCGCGGCAATGTCATCATATACGAACCCCGTACCCACTCCCGCGGCGGCTGCCGAGCCCTCGTCCGTCGTCGTCGAGTCTTCCGAGGGCACCTCGGGGGCGGCGGGCTCGGTAGCCAAGAGGCGACGTATTAACTTCGCCTGCAACTACTGCCGCAACCGGAAGACGCGCTGCGATGAGCAAAAGCCGTCGTGCCGGGCCTGCATCAACGCCGGCATCGAGTGCGTCACGACGGACCGGCGGAGGCCCGGCGTCGAGGTCCAGCGCCGGGAGACGAAGCGCCGACTGTCTCGGGCATCCAGCGCGTCCTTGACGCATTCGCTGACGGCCGTCGCGTCTCCACACTCACCTCGAGAAGAGCTTGAGAGCTCTGAGCTGCCGCCGCCGCCGCCAGCACTACCGTACACCCGCACCAAGACTTCGCCGTCGATAGAGCTGCTCTACAGCCGTGACCGGACAGCGTCGGTAGCGGCTCCTAAGCTTGTCACGGTTCCCAAGGATGCTGCCGTCACCATCATACCGGAAGATGAGGAGCCTCCTGCCTGCCAGGCCCCGCCTAAGTATCAAGGAAAGTTACCTGTAGTGCGCCCCAGCCGCGGGAACAACTCGGTCGAGATCCTCGGCGACTGGTTGGACCTTGCTGCGCGTCGGCTAGGGATCCAACAAAGGCGCGGAATGCCAACGCGCATAGACAGGCCGCCGGCTTACCGCATTCTGTCGTCTGAACCCTGCCCGTTTCCTCCCAAAGAAATTGCCCGCAAGCTTGCTGCCCGCTACCTCGAAGGTATCAATCTGGTCTATCCCCTCTTCACCCCAGACCGTCTCATGCGAGACATTGACACAGCCGTGGAACTCGGCCCAATAAACTTCGCAGAGGCACGAGGTTTAGCGGCCTTGGTGTCGGTCTACCTCGTCATGTCTATCGCGTTTGCTTCCGCGGCACTATCGGAACCAACATTGGATCCCGGGGACTATGTAATATACTGCAAAACTCTCATTGGCCATCTCGTCACCGTCAACGGCGTCGAGACTGTCAGATCCTTGGCGCTTCTTTCATTGTGTCTTCACTGCTATGATGAGTGCGCTGGGGCTTGGAACATTCTCACCACGGCGGTTTCTAATGCAACGTCGCTGGGCCTGCACAAACCTCGAACGTGCCGAGGCGGCAAAAACAACCGCCCTGACAAGAGGCCAGACTTTGCCAATGAGGAAGAGCGCAAGGCATTCTGGCTCGGCATCTTTTCCTTTGAAAAGTTCTTGGCGTTCGAGTTGGGTCGCCTTTCTTCAATAGAGGATGAGGAGTGCTACCCGCCTCATGTCGAGATGCCCACGGGCAACGGTACGTCGTCGAAGGATAAGGCGTTTGCTGTGACCGTCGACCTTGCGAGGATACTCAGCGAAATTGGAAGAAAGGCTGTCATCGTCAGCCGGAAGGAAGACGGACTCCGAGACGGTGCACTACAAGCTATCATAGCTGAAAAGGTTGAGACCACAGGGGAGGCACAGCTGCTCTTAACCAGATGGGGTGAATCAGTGCCCGATGAGCTAAGGTACGTTTGACCGTCCCTCATGAATACCCATACGTGAATAGGTGAAGGTGGAGCTGACGATGTTCGACTCCAGACCGATATCAGACATCTTGATCGGCTCAAAGCAGTGCCCCTTTGCATCGTTCATTTCGATGCATTATAATAATGCGTAAGTGAGCTTCTCGTCTTATTGCATCAGATACAGCTCACTCACACGACACATCACAGGCTCGTGATCCTCTCACGAAACAGTCTTCTAATCAGCGAAGAGGCAATCACGTCAGGCGCAAACTTGATTGCTAAAGGCAAACCGTGGGACTATATCATGCGGAATGGGCAAGGTCTCACCGCCAACGCCGCCCGGAAAGTTCTCAGGATAGTAGTCGAAGCGGTCGACTCCAAGTCAAATGCGATCCTACCGAATCTTCTTGCGCCACTCCATGCACTCACAACCCTAGCCGTCCATGTCGTAACGCACCCAGACTCTCGCATCTCAACCATGGACCTACACGTAAGCCGCTATTGCGCGAGCCTTTTCGCCCTCTTGACGTCACTGACATGCTCATAGCTCATTCAAACGGCCTCAGACTCCATGAGAGAGATATATACGAGGCTTCGGGGTGACGGCTTACTGGACATGCTGCTACAGAAGATCGACTCATTCCTTCACAAAGGGCTGCCGACGCCAGGATCGTCGAGTAACCGAACAACTACTACCGTACCAGCCATGACTCCAAGATCCATGCCAGACGCCAGCCCTTGGCAAAACGCTGGGGAGACACCGACGCCCAGATCGGTAGATGCTCAGTGGTCTGGCAGTGACGACAGCCGCCGCAGGGAATCAGGTGGCAATGTGCCTGGTTCAACAATGCCCTTTTATAACCAAGGAAACGGGTTTCCCAGCGGATCGGAGTTCGGATTCGACTCCTTTGGCGAGATGCCCATGGTTGGCGACGAATGGTCGCCTAGTCTGTCTGATGGGATCGGATGGGACTGGGCGTGCTTTTCTCATCTTCTCAACGACCAGTACCAGCCACAGTGAAACTCATTCGCGGGACCATCACCTAAAATCCCGTGTCAGCTTGCCACGACCGCACCGAATCTGCCTTGATCTCTGTCGAGACTCGATCCCTCTGTCGCTTCAAGGATTCAAGGAGGCGCAAGGTTTGATGTCGCAACAGTATCTCAACATATTGCTGCTTAAGGTGATATGACAGCATAATTAGAGGCTCTCTCTATATTCTTGCTGGGAGACACGAGTAAGACAACTAGATGGAAGTGTTGGTATCCCTATTACAGGGTAGTTGGTTCGAACCGTGGGTTGACGAAGAGATCAATTGAACTATATGAATTTCTGCGTAGGTGTAAAAAGGAGGTTCCAACCGTAGGTTGGGCTGGCTACGATAATCGTAAATAGGGCCCCCAATTGGCCCCTGCGCAGTTGGCCGTATGCCGCGGTCGAATTGGACTTCCAATCCGACAGGAAGATCCACCTTTGGTACTGGAGCCCGGAAGGGATGGGAGCATCATTCCGCCAAGAACTTCGGAATCACCTCTGGTATCTCGGGGCCTATGAAGTCCAAGTATGAAGTCCAAGAACGCTGCGTGGAGCGGAGTAGCGTGAACGATGGCCGATTCGATTAATCAGAGGATGTTTTTTATTGGAAATCATGACCTCTGGTGGAAACAAAGTGTAAGGATCGGTGACAAGTTACAGGAGGAGCTCATTGTGACTACGCGGCTATAACGAGACCAGTTAGGGCAGAGGCTTTGGAGGCTATCTCTGAGCAGTCCTCTTCGGAGCCATGTGAACATCTCCAATGAATCAAGAAGCCATCAGTGTTCTTGCGAATCATCAGTCGTTGATTGCTAATGGTCCATATTTTTGAAAGTGCCGAGTCGGCCCCAGTTCCAACTTTATGCTTGAATAAATGCCTCGTATTCCGGCCGCAGTGAATGGCTACTTCCGTTACTTTAAGCTAGATCATCATCTCAGTGTGCATTCATGAGGCGTTTTATGTTGTATTCCTAGACCACCACACTGGCGCTAGGTCTCACTGGCGCCAAGCAAAGAACGGGATAGAATGCGTGCTGAGCCACCGGTAACGTACGTAGGACTGGGTGCATAATACTTGGCATATGACAACTCCTTAAATCACATTGGCTGCTACTATGATAGCAGCCCTACGGGAACGAGAACGATGATTTGGTACAGCGACCTGGAACAATTATGGCTGCGGAGAGCCTCATCTTCGTTTTCGTTTTCGTTGTCGAGTAGGTCCATGTCTGTGGCTCAGTAGTACCGCGCTGGTCGTGCAGTTCCACATTGTGAATCAGCAAGAGCATCTGAACAGGGTGTCGTCAATCAGGTGAGAAATGAGAAACTAGCCAGTCACTTGTTCGCAATTTGGCATTATAGGATGGCTTGATATTCGAAATCAGTGAGAATGATATAAAGCCATCGCTGCTTCCTGCCGATATGACATATAGACCTAGGTAGTTTCGAATTACCGATTAATCACAGTCTAAAGTTTACCGCAAACAGTTCAGTCCCCTTTCGTCATTGGAAGCCATCTATAAAACTCAGCAAGACATGCATCTCTCTGTGCCAATCATCATTGGGGCTGCCTCCGTCGTTCAGGCTTTCCCCCACTTCGCCTACCCGAACACTCGCTTTGCTCTGCCGCCCAGCAAGGGACTGAAGGGGCTGAAAACGGGAAACAAATCATGGGGTACTTTGAAGCCAAATCACTTCATCTGGAGTCCACCGGGTCCTAATGATCGTGAGTCTCGTGATATGTCCCACGACTTTGAGGCCACAGCTGACCAGATGGAACATAGAACGAGCCCCGTGCCCGGTCATGAACACCCTTTCCAACCATGGCTTTGTTCCCCATGACGGCCGGAACATCACCAAGGATATCCTCATCAAGGCCCTCAACGATGCGCTGAATGTGCCCGAAGCGCCCGCCCTCAACATCTTCAACAATGCCCTCGTCGTCAATCCTATCCCTAATGCAACTGTAAGCTGTTACTGCTTCGCTTATCACCAAAGCTTCATGCCACTAGCCAAAAGCGCTTCGGGCTAATCTTGTCATGGATAGTTCTTCGACTTGCAAATGCTACATGCCCATAACGTCATCGAGCACGATGGTAGTCTTTCTCGCAAAGATGCCATCTTCGACCCCACCAACGCTTTCGACGTAGGAACGTTCGACAACTTTGTGAGCTACTTTGGAGACGATGAGGCGATTAATATCACGATGATCGCGAACGCCCGAGCTCGGCATGCTTTCGATATCAGTCTCATCAATCCGACTTTCTCGATCAGCGATGCCCAGATCCCAGTCATTGTTGGCGAGAACGCATTCTTGCTGGCAATCTTTGGAGACCCGGACGTTGCTGTTGCTAACAGGACGTTTCTGGAGTACTTCTTCCGTATGTTTGATTAAGGCGGATTCTCTTCATCAAGGCAATAAAAGCTGACACCATCTAGGCAATGAGAGATTTCCCGTCGAGCTTGGCTGGTCCCCCAACGAAACACCTATCGACGCGCAACTCGGTCCCATCGTGCAGGATATCATCGCCCAAAGCCCTGCGGACGTGCCCCTGACATTTACGCCACAGAACGCAAGCCTGGAAAAGGCCAAATAGAGTATTCAGGCCGAATGGCTTGGGCCAAAAAAGAAGATGTACATTAGTTTGGCGATTGTTCGAAACCAAGCACGGCTCTTGGGTGGTTAATGTAAGCGTTAACGTGCATCCCGTCGGTACAAGTGGATCATGGGAATCGAAAACTCTTCGCTGGTTCCGCTTTTTTCGATTAGCTAGAGCAGATTTCTCTTGAGAAGAACACAAGTCGTTAAAGTTGATGATGAGAACCGGATTCCAGTGTGTGCGTATCGTATCGCAATATTACTGAGATCCACGGGCAACTCTCATATACAAGCTGGATCTGACCCACGATTTCGGACAGGTAGTCGTTACTTTCCTGTGCCACATTCACAGGGTCTTGAAGAGTCCCGGAAGCAGTTAGCAACCAAGATTGTATGCCGTCGATAGAAATAGCTCCCACAACCGGAGATCCTCTTATTGACAGAAAGATATCTTCATCTGTTGTCTAATCCAAAGAGGAAGGCCATGACGAGAACGGAGCCTGATTGGTGATTGTTCCCATTTATGGCTCCACTTCCCCAGACAACCCTTTGCGGGATCTAAGGCGGAATAAATGATAGATGTTATCCACGATGGACCCACTTCTCCGCAGGCAAGAAGCTGTCCTGGAGCTCTGATTTCGGATTCGTGGAGTTACTGAATCCCCTCAACTCCTACTTAAGCGTCCGGCAGAGAAGTTGGGGCATAAATCTTTAAAGATGGCCTTCTACTGCCCAGTCAGTGCCCATATAATCTCGCCAAGGCTCGGACTTACACACTCCGATACCGGCGCACTTGCGAGAAGGGATTTTCACTTGACTCCATTGAAATTTAATAAAGGAATGTGTCAATCGAAAGAAGCGACCCCGCGAGGTGGGGAGAATTTTCATCTCTCCGGAAAAATGCTCGGCAGCTTGCAAGATGATCTGGGGAATTTTCATCAAGTATAATAATATGCTCATTCTGCCGTTCCCTTCCTAGCCTCTTCCAATCGTTGACTCCGTTCCCGCCGATTCGACCCATCTTTTGAGAGTGAGTGCTTGCTTACAGGCACCGTCATGTCGGACACAAGAGAAATCAAGGATAGCTCGCTGGGTGAGGCGCCGTCGAACACAGGCAAGGTTGTTGCCGCAGACAACGCGATTGCCCACGATGCCGTCTTTGGTGAGATTACGGAAGATGGCCCCAACTACCGCAGTGTTTGTAAACTCCTTTTCGGTGATTTAAAAGTTGTAGGAATTGACTGGCATTAGGTCGGATGGCTGGGTACTTCCGTCTTAATGATGAAAACTCAGATGGGTCTCGGCGTTCTATCCATCCCCTCTATCCTCGACACCATGGGGATAATTCCAGGAGTCATTCTTGTCTGCGTAATTAGCGGCATCACTACCTGGTCCGACTTCATTGTCGGTACTTTCAAGCTCCGCCATCCCGAAGTCTACGGCGTTGATGATGCAGGAGAGTTGATGTTTGGCTGGATTGGCCGTGAAATTTTCGGTGCCGGCTTTTGCCTCTGTGAGTGCTCTGTAACAGGCGATCAGTATCAACATCAATTCACTAATCTTTACTTCCATAGTCTTTACCTTCACCTCAGGCTCCGCTATGCTGAGTATCTCTATCGCTTTGAATGCTCTTTCTATGCACGCGACCTGTACCGCCGTCTTTGTCGCAGTTGCAGCGATTATTGGATTCGGCTTTTCTAGCATACGGACGCTGGGACGAATCAGTTGGCTGGCATGGGTTGGTGTTACGAGTATCATCGTTGCCGGTAAGTCTAGGCTCTTAGCCCCTACCTAAACCTGCAGCATCTAATAGCTTCGCTAGTTCTCACTGTGACCATTGCTGTTGGCCTACAGGATAGGCCTGCCGCAGCACCAAAAGATCTCCCTTGGAAGTCGGATTTCAAGCTCGTAGGCTCGCCCACTTTCACAGAGGCCATCGCTGCCATCTCTGCACTCGTTTTCTCGTACGCAGGCACGCCAGCGTTCTTCTCCATTGTAGCTGAGATGCGCGAGCCCAAGCATTATACCCGAGCTCTCATTCTCTGCCAATCTGTTGTCACGCTCGTCTACGTGGCTGTAGGTGCCGTTGTCTACTACTACTGTGGATCATACGTTTCTTCGCCCGCTCTCGGCTCTGCTGGGCCCAGCGTCAAAAAAGTTGCTTATGGACTCGGTCTTCCTGGTCTTATTGTCTCGGCCGCTGTCTTGCTCCATGTGAGTGTCTTGATTCCACAGAAGCTTGAATCTGCGCTAACCACATTGTAGTTACCGAGCAAGCACGTATTCGTTCGAATTCTGAGAGGATCAAGGCACCTGACAGCTAACACCTTTACCCACTGGGCGACCTGGATTGGCTGTACCTTCACTGTGGCTTTGGTGGCCTATCTGGTTGCTAGCGGTATTCCCGTATTCAACAGTCTTATCTCTCTCATCGGTGCGCTTCTCGGCACACTGATCTGCTTCCAGCCGATGGGCTGCATGTGGTTCTACGACAACTGGACGAAAGGAAAACAGAACCCTACCATAAGATGGTACGCTATGTGTGTTTGGGCTGCTTTTGTTGTGGTTTCGGGAACGTTCTTGATGGTCGCTGGGACTTACAGTTCCATCATGGGAATTATCAATGACTACAACGGCCCAAACCGGTCCTCTGCTTGGTCATGCGCAGACAACTCGAACTCTGTATGATTTTATGGGTAAAGAATCCGAGCAATAATTAGCGGCATGTTATACCACCAGAGGAAACAGGTTGCATTTGATTCTACATATGTGTACTGTCACTGGAACTGCTCCGCGGCGTTGAAGTGAGCTATGTGTTCTGCATAATCTCTTTATCTCGACTTCAGAAGTCATTAGAAGAGAGATAGACCCCCCGAGACCCACCAGCTGACTTGGAATACCCCGGCCAGACGATGGAGCCTTCCGATCTCCGATCTCTGTTACTATCTATTTCTCCACTTCTCGGGAAGACTTTCTAGTTTGGATTTCCACGTTAGGGCAATAGTTACTGGGATCAATGTACCTGGTTGTCCAGAGTAGCTTCTGCTCTTGCGGGCTTAAGCGGGATAGACCACAGTAAATACCAAAGTCTACTTATGTATTTACTAGAGTAGGCAGGGTAAGGTGCATGTAAGGTGAAATTACAAAGTATCAAGCTTTTAGATAATCACAGAGATGAGGCGTATAGGAACATAATCATGCGCTCACTTTAAACAGCAATCTTCTGCGTTAGGGACCAAACAGGTTGATGTAGTCTGGTGACCTGAGGCGAAAGCAGGCCTCGTGCTTGCTTAACATTTAAAGTCTCAGAGCATCGGCGTTGCAGGGCAGAAGAGATTCCGAAACCGCGGAGGCATCTGAGTTTTGTCAATCTTGGTACCTGGCATTGATAATGTCGTCGCATCGCGGAACGCGGGACCTGTCGGCCCCCGGGGAATGACTGTGAGTGCGGTGCAGTTCTCGCGCGGTTGGAATCTGTCCCGCCCTGAGATCGGATAATCACACCTCCGGGTTGTCAGTTTTCTGAAAGTAGAAAGGTATTCGAACTGTCTCGAAATGAAACTTTCCATCTAAGCGTGAGTTGTAAATGAGTATTTAAGATGCCTCAGTAAGGCTGGGGGCATAAGAAGGCAGAAACATGGGGATCTCAATATGATTCGCTCACGCGCCAGACACAGAACCAGAATGGCATGTCGCCCGTAGGGAGAGTGGGATACCGGAATGTCTCGGCACACAAAGCCAGCTGACAGGATACGAGATCTGATGTGCAGGGCTAGAATCCTGGACACTTACTACATGTAGCTTTGGTGGCCCCCGAGCTCTCTATCAAGCCAAAGATCCAATGACTGCGAATCAATCCAACCACCAAGATCAAGGACCGAATACATCGGCAATCCTTATCTAATGATGGACATGTCTATGAACTTATACTCTGTATATGGTTTTCAATAGTAGTCTTCATAAATTAAGAGCAGTTGAGAGATCTGAATTCTGCCGGAAATGCAGCCTGTATTAATCAATTTGAGGTGTGTTTTGAGGTGACAAGATTCACTGTCTGCACTAAATTATGCAGCAGAAACCTGATGTTGGTCATGTAGTCGAAACTGCGGCGTAGTTCTCCCAGCTCTATAAATCACCTGTATCCAAGAAACTAACATATGCCAAGTGAGTCTCCGGAAGCTTAGCTGCAACGCATGTACGCAGCAATCATCAGTAAACTTATTAAGCCATTCTTTTAGTATCTATGTGAGCTGAAAAGGGGGGAAAAGTCACTATCGACTTGAAGTGTCTTATCTCTCTACCCGACAGAGACCTCGCTGACTGAAAGACTGTCGGCACATTAGTCGGATTGTGGGGTCAACAAAGCGTCCCGCGCCGCGCCGCACAGGGGTGGGATGCCGTGACGGGACTAGGCACTCCGAGACGCGAAGCGCCATTGAGCGTTATCGTGGTGGGTTTGCCCTGCCCGCGCGGGGGCCTCGGGGGCCGGGATGGTGCCGATCGCCCGTATAACATTCGCTCCAAGGACGGTTCTGAAGCCATCAGTCCCGAGCCTAGCCTTTCTGTGAGAGTTCTGTCAAACGAATGGTCTCTGCTTCCTCTGGCAGAACATGTCTTTATTCAGTTAGGTTACGAGCACCAACCCCTGGCTTATCCCAGCCCTCAGGGCCCTCACTCGACCACCCCTTATTCCCGCCCTCTGCCCAACAGTCATCGACCGACTTCAAAACACTCCTTTTTCCCCAGTTGTACGACCTCTGTGACGTGCACGGGCCACAATCTGACCACCTTGGGAACGTCTCTGTGTGGACAAGTCAGACTAGGGCAACCTGGTGATCCCCGAAACTCACGATCAGATTCGGGTTGGTTTGTACCAGTAAGAGCTACTCGCAAAGTTCATCTGGCAAACATACAACAATTCCAAGCCAGAAAAAACACGGCAAAAGTCGATGAGCGCTCTCCAGAGTTCCTCCGTGTCATGACGGCAATGGACCAAGATCCCGACCATGAGCCGGCGATCCGGAGTCTTGGCGGCCTGGATGTCATCGATTCCAATGGGGACCTCTACCTTTTTGTAGGAGAAGACGTTGAAGAAAAGCCCAAAAACTACTTTGTGTGCTCCAAAGCGCTCGCGAGAACCTCAACAGTCTTTCGAAAAATGCTCTATGGCGGCTTCGCTGAGTCGCGACCACATCATATGGATGGTGCCCCGCGAGATTGGACTGTGGAACTCCCCGATGACCGGCAAGAGGCTTTGGAAATGCTACTCAATATCTCGCATGGACGTTTTGAGAACGTTCCCGAACAACTGGAACTCACACGTCTCTATCAGTTTCTTGTGGTCACTGAGAAATACGACGCGACTAGCATCACGCGGCCATGGGCCCGCGGATGGATGGAGGCAGTCAAGACGAGTATGCAGAATCCGCTGCTTCTGGGTGTTGCCTATGAACTCGGAGACGCCCAAGTGTTCAATAACATGGCGATGAAGATTGCTACTGAGTGTTTAGTTGACGACGATGGAGACTTGGTGTTCGATTATAGCGGAGCGAACCGTGAAACTTACTCGTACAAGCTTTGCCACATCGAATATCTTTTCCCATCTGGCTTTGTCGGTGCGTATTCCGATAAGTTCTTGGTTTTGAGAGACTCCGTAATGAAACCAACTAACTCATGGCCCAGATGATGCTACAACAATACGCAAGACTCTCCTCACCACTATGCTGGAACCCTACGCCAGCCTCTACATGACGCTCAAACACGGAGACCGATGCATGTCATCGCCGCAAGATCCCACAGGTGGCAAACGGTGTGACAGCATTCTACTAGGGTCTCTCATCCGGTCCTTCGCAGCGCAGACAATCGATCTCACAGCCCCGGATCCCGTCGCAGCATACCGCGGGAGCGCCTCGGCGCTTCAGTCAGTTCTGCTCAAGCTCGAGCTGTTCACGGTTCACTCGGGCTTCTCGCATCCGTCCTCTACATCATTCAGCTTCGGGCAGACGACACATCCGCGGTTCGGCTTCACTTTGAGCGCTTGCGAGCATGTCTTGCAGTCCGGGCTGCGGGAGGGTGTGGAAAGGTCGTTGATGCTCAGGGGGGATATGAGCTTTATCCAGCCAAAGCACAAGGAATATTTGCAAAAGCAGGCGCAAAAGACGGGCCTTTCTAAGCAGCATTAATAATATTTGTGACCAACCTTCCTTCAGCATGAGCTGTTTTGGGAGTCTTGTGGCGGCCCCTCGCTTGCCTGGTAGACCAAATTCTCTTCGGCATGCGTGATGACTTTTGTCCCTTTCTCAACTCAGCAGTTCACGCTCCAGGTGTATGTTCCCATTCCTCTTAACATATAATAAACACTGCACGCTATGCTCCGGGACCATCGTGGATTTGCGGGCTCGTGTCTTCGCTCTCCTGGCTTCTGCCCATATCACGCGTCCGTTTCAACGATAAATCGGAATGCAAGGCCTCTGACCTCTTGCTCCCTCTCCACTCTCAGTTCAAGCACACACCGGACCATCTCGTAGTTGTCAGTCTCAAAGAACTCCTGATCTTTGTTCGTAATAAGGAAAGCGTGCCCATCTACGCAGCCCTTCTCCTAGGCCGACGCATCCACCAAAGCCTTGTACTTTCCGCCCCAAGTTGCGAGACGGCCACTGCGAACCTTTGCAGCTCGATAAACTGGCTCAATACCGAGAAGATTGTTCAGAACAGTGGGGTCCGCAAGAGTACCGTAGAAGAAGTACCAGACTGGGTACTGGTCCTGAGTCGGGAGTAGTCGTTGATCTGATTCGATCTGGGACTCAGAGTTTGGGCGGTGATGGGGCAAGGTGGCCTCGGATCCAAGGGTGGGATGCATCGATGTCGCGGAGAGCTTCTTATCCGCCTTTGCGTAGCGGATAAATGTGGGTTGAAAGGTTGACTCGATGTCGGAAAGGTGACTGAGGAGGATTTTCTTGGTTGCTTCGTCAACCTTGCAAAAAGAGGCGGCAGAGCCGTCGTCGCCTGTGCCGCTGAAACTCAAGGGCAGCATAGAAGAAGCACCGCAGATCATTTGAACGTCCTCGGGACTGGAGAAAGGACCCGCTAGCTCAAGGAGGTAGATGCTAGACTTCTTCTTCTTCCTCTTGGTCTGAGTACTTTGCTCGACGTGCGATGTCTGGGTTTGCGAAAGGCTGCAAGAATACTCGTAAGACTCCTTGTCGTAGCCCTGAGATTCCTCCTCTGCGCGAACCATGTCCCAGTGTAGTTCGGAGACATGGACTCGTGTAAAGTTGGATCGATGATCCTGGATCTTCTACGCGGCACCAGAGTATGTGTAGCCGAAGAGAGACTGCCACCTCTTGATGTCGTCGTAGTCCGGTTCAGTGTTGTCCTGTTGTGTCATAGCCATGGACTAAAGCTCGTGAAGAAGGTCCATGTTATCTGCTCGATTAGTGCGGTTTCTCAAGACGGGGTGACTCTGCTGATAAAGGAGTGTAGTGAGGCTTCAGATCAGCGGGACTGCAAGATGCTTGGTGAAGATTTGCAGCTCCGCATGTGTGAAAATTGGCGAGGATGGCTATTTGATGTATAGAGATTTTTATCGAGTGTTTCGGAGATACCTCTGATATGTGGGTAGACAGAAAGGTTGATAATGGGCTGCGTAACTAACATGGCTTACACCATGTACCATGATGAGCAAACCAACACTAGTAGAACCAGTGCCCTCTCAACCCTAACATCTGCCAAGTTTTAACATGTCATTACTAACTTTCTTGAAGAGAAATGACAAAGTCGGTTCGGATATCGTACATAGTACCTACTTACTACTCAAGGTAGATATCGTAACTATCGGGACACCGGTAATGTCGATGTTTCTGATAAGACTGTTCTTGTCTAGCATAGGCATCTGACTGTGATTCGATGATCATGCTTTTTATTCGGCGGCATGATTGCACAACGGATGACATAAAACAATCCTCTATCCATGGCATCGGTCATCTTCCCGTCAATCAAGCTCATCACTGCCATGATAGTTTCCAGCAAATGGTCGAGCGCCGCATTGTCCTGCCGACCACCATTTTCTATCTTGAACTTTACAACTCAATCCCCCTCTCGTTACCCAGTGCACTGTGCCTGTGAAATGAAATAAGCGCACCTTGGTATGGAGCAAGCTTGACACACAGTGCTGTGTGCTTCGACATGAAATCGGTGCCGTGCTCGGTTCTCCGGAGGTGTCGAGTATTGTTGATCAATTAATGAAATTCAGAGAGAAGATGCAGGACAACATGAATAAACGCGCTCCTGTTCCGCTTTTCTGAAGTAAATCAGTGGTAGATTGTTACTACTTACAATCGATCCGGCACCGTTTCCCTGGAAATTAATAGCAAGCAGAGCAGCTAAGCCCCCAGTTTCTCTCAATATGAGCCTCCAGCCATAATAGTTCTAGAAAAGAAGAAATTTGAGAAGGATGATCACTGGGAGTTGAAAACAAACCCCCCTGGATCCCTCATTTTGATTGACGTTAAATGCCTCTCACTACAAGCCCGTAGGTAACGCGCTATCGCTCTGAATGGCAAAAGTTGGTTTGACGAGAGCAAATGCCAGTTAGGACGGTAACTCACCACCTCGTAACTCCAATTTCCTCTGGCGGGTGGCCTCCCGAGGCTCACTTACACGAGGCCCGATTCGGCTAGGGAAGCAAGGAGGTCTGAGTGCCAAGAGAAAATCGCTCATACACAAAAGGCCAACACAGGCACGGTCGGATTCGGTGGTGATGGACAACCATTACGTTAAAATTACCTACAAGCTACTGCTTCCCCATGGGAAGCGGGCGCAAAAAGACCCAGATAATCTCAACGTTGTTCCAATCGTCCGCCAAGCCTACGGAATGCACTTGCATCCGAAGGACCTGATCTGGCAACCCGGATATGAATGCACGCAGCAACAGGAAGTTCTTAATCCCTCAACCGAAACATCACATGGCTTTCGAGTCGGTGAGATTGCTTCTGTGCAATGTTGACACGAAACACGGTGCAATCAGTAATACTCATGGATCGTTTGTAGGACTTAAAACCCGCAGGACAGCAGGATTTTTGTTTGTGTCTGCTTGGATTCTGCTCATCCTGATATCCTCCCGCCGTTCAACTTCCTCGTCAATATATTCCTCATGACATCATCCGTATGAGCCCGACAAGCATTCCAGATGCCGCTGTCACAGATGCCTCAACCACCTGGGTGCCCGAGAAGCAGCCAGGTGCCGTCGCAGCAGCACTCTGTGTCGCTTTCGCACTCCTAGTTGGCCTCGTACTCTACCTCTTCGGATGGAAGAAGATCAGGAAGTTGAGGCATCCTCCGCCGCCTCCGCCGCCTCCTTCTCTGCATCTTATAACAGCGGGCAATCACCGCAGTCGACATGAATCCCCTGATGCCTCGACTTTGAGCCCCTATAGCTTGCCCCGGCTACCGAGAAAAGCCCGTATGGCAAAGCTGACTCGGGGAAAGCTCGAGTCGTTGGCAAAGGTCGCTGAGGCCAAGACGTGTCCTGTTTGCCTGGATGACTTTGTCGCTGGAAGTGTTGTCGGCCAGTTGCCGTGCGGCCATGTCTTCTGTTCGGCCTGCATCGAGCTTTGGCTCCTCAAGCACTCTTACACATGTCCCTTGTGGTACGTCTCCCTACCTGACACAATACAGCATACGCGACTACTAACCTATTCTATTTGACTCTGGTTCAGCCGCTTCAATCTTGAAGCAGGCGAAGTGCACGCCAAACCACGAGAAAGGGGCGTGCAGTGATGGATCACGAGGCCACATCCAAGGGATGCTAATTCATCGAAGTATGCGACATATATCGGTAATATGGCAAATTACTCCTTCTGAAGCCTCGTAACTGCTGTGGCTGTATTTCATGCTGTAACTGTTGGACTCGGCATCTCATCATTCTCATATGATGCTACGAGGGGCGCTAGGTGCCGATAGGTACTGCATGAGAACGTTTCATGCGACAGTCCTGGAGGCATACTGTCATCGGAGTATCGTCAGTTTTTGCACCTTTACGCAAGTGGGGGATGGAGGTATAACAGTGGACGTAGCTGCAGTCTTTCCTGAAAGCTTTCAATCTAAGCATGACTGCCTGACTTGGTCTGTCAACGTGCCAATCGTGAATATGGCAGATTTTGAGCACCCAAAGCATGCTCCAAAAATACACAATCTTGAGCCACATGCTGACGCCCCCCAATGGCCAGCAATGAGACCTTCTGTCCTGAGTGGCGCAGCGCTCCAAGAATCACAAAACGCCCCAAGATCACTCTCCTTTTGTCAACAGCTTGAAGCCCCAAAGCAGTACCAATCATTTGAAATACGGAGCATCAGTTTTCAATGAAGTATTGGAATGTAGTTGTCTACAGAGTTTGTAGATGACAAAATTGTTAGTATGTACTTGGGAGCGAGAGTGTCTTGGTCTGTCATCGGCTGATTACCAAATGACCCTCGTGACCAAGCTTGCCCATGTGATGATAACTAAACCAGCTGGTTTTCGTTGTGCTACATCAGTCCAGAAGTGATCGATTTGTCACACGTGAAGCCCCCGAAACAGGACTTATCTTGATCGACAGGCGCAATCCATGTCATATGTGAGACTCTTTCCCGACGCTGTGCCACTTTCAACGAGCTGCATCTAGGTGCTGTGGCCCGTCACCTGTTGCTCATTATCCCTGGCATGTTTTATGTTTGGAAAATCGATCTCCAGGGGTTCCGGGTCATTGGTTCACCGGGCGACTTGTATTGAGGATTTAAGGATAGAATGCTGCCTTCTTTCTTTTCGACCCATTCCAGAACAGGTGACGGCAACATCCAATAGCCGCACGAAACAACCCGAATGAACATCACGACAGTTTGGGATTCAAGAATCTACCTCAACTCCAGCTAGATCCACTCACAACTCTTGCTCGGCCTGGCCTATCCTTCCAGCTATTTTTCGTCGACTTGAACGCCTCACCAACTAACAGTTGAGGGAGCCACATGTACGCTCAGATTCATCCCGATGTTGGCATCGTACATTACTTACTCTGACGGTTTCAAGGTTGAGTATCGGAACTGAAGTAGCCAGCCCACTCTTTCGCACGATGGACCACGAGAGCATATCTGTGATCATGCCATCACTAGATACCAGAGAAACGATGGACAGCGAGGCCACACTGGTTGCTGTCTCTGAGAGAGTACAGCCAGCCTCGAGAAATGAGCATTATTATCATCATCAATTTAGTTCCAACAGACACACCATTGGGCTGTTCAAATTTGCAAGAATTATGCTCAGGTTGACACTGCTCTGGGTGAATCTACTGCTTCTCCCCCTTTGCGGCTGGAACGCTGCAAGCTCAACGCTTTTTCTTGTCATACGAGGAGTCCCCCTGGGTCGACAAGTGGAAGCATTTCTTCGTTTATCTTATAATATGGCCAAAATGGAATTCAGTACCGCCGGACTAAATAGGTGATGTTGTGTTGGGTGGCAATTCTTGTACAAGTCCAATGGCGAGATGTTGGAACTCGATCACAATGATTGAGACATTCACATTTAAGCGACCAGACACACTGGTCGCTAGGCGGCGCACTGCACCCTGATTACATGCAATATCTTGAGGTCAAGTTTGCCAGAACGAAGAAGAATATATACACGAAAAGTTGCGAATAGATACATGTGGTTCGTTGCTTGTAGTTACAGTGTTGGGCAACGTCTGAGTGCCCGAAGAATTATACCAAGAAGAATGTCCCGAGCGATGGGAATGAACGTCTCAAATACTTCACTGAAGGTATTCGCCGACAAGAGCCAAGTCGATAATGGCTGCCAGCCCATATAAGGCAGCATCGTTCGTAGAAATCCACGACGCCTCATCGATTGGCGCCAACACGTCACTGCCGTTGAAGTGCACAGTACTCCAAGGAGCAGTTTGTTTCAAACCATCAGTGTTGAAGAACTCATTCCAAGCACGAGCCGCGAGAGTCGCGTTGTTCGTGCGGTGGGCAGCGTACGCAGTGAGACGAGAGTGACCCTGCTTGAGACTCGTGTTACCGAATCCCTTGCCGTACCGCGCCGTCTGCTCGGCGGCGCTGGCACTGTAGTAGTAGCTGTAGTCGTACCACGCCTGTTCGAAACCTGCAGGGACATCGTCGCCAGCATGCTCAATGAACTCGGCGACGACTTCCATGAGTCCGAAGACGGCAGACAGATGGGACACGGCGACGGTGCCGTTGTTGTTGGGGTCCGCGGGCGGGGGTCCGAGGGTGCCGTCGGCGAGGTTGTAGAGGCCAGAGCCTGTGACGAAGCCGTTCTTGAGCTTGGCGATGCTGGCGGCGGTGTTGGTGAGCTTCGTGCGAGCCTCTTCCCAGCGGGAGCCGCGGCGCTCCCACTCAAGAAGCCATGAGGCAGCAAGCGAGGACCAATCCGTGCCAAGACCAACGGCGACAGAGGAGTTGGGAGTCGGGACCCAGCCGTCAGTGCGGACCTTGCGGTTGGGGTCGAGGACACCGTAGGTCTTGTCCGTGTCGAGGATTTCCTCGATCAGCTCGCCGGTGCGCTCGTCGCCGCCCGTGACGAAGAAGAAGACCTTGCGGTACTGCGGCGTCGAGATACGTGCCTGCTTGGCGCTATCGCCCCAGTGCTGGACGCCGTGGCGGGTTCCAAGACCCTTGTACTTTCCGAGATGGTAGACATCGACTTCGCCGGTGTGGCGAACTTGGGCCTCGGCGAAGCGGAAGACGTCTTCGCGACCGGTACGGAGGAAGTAGTTCCAGAAGAAGAGGTCGGGGGAGAGCTCCGAGTTATCCCAGGCGTAGCCGCCGATATCATAGCGCCACTGGTGCCTGTCCGTGTCGTAGGCGTGGATGAAGTCGCCGTGGTCCCAGAAGCCGTACCACTTGCGCTGCTCGACCTGACCTTCGTAGAATTTGAAGAGAAAGTCGAGGTGCTTCTCGATGTCGGCGGCGAGGCCTGAGGGTGACTCGGCCGGAGGTGCCCAGTAGTTACCAATAGCCTTGGTTTCGGCGAGATATTCGGGTTCGCCGAAGAGGACGGGAGGGTTGTTGGTGTGGTCGGTCAAGTCGGCAAGGAGCGTACGGTTGGGGGTCTGGTCGAAGCCGTAGAGGAAGATTTCGTTGGTTCGGGCGACGCCGTAAGGGTTGTTGAAGCCGGGCTCGTAGTCTTCGTACGTGATTTCGAGAGCATCGAGCTGCTCTGCGTAGGTCTCCTGGCCGAGACCGTCGTGGTAGGGGCGGATATCCAGAGCGGGTGCCGAGGGGCTGTAGATCCAGATTGTAATCTCACCCTTGTCCGTGGCGGCGTTGGTGATGTCGATGCCGGTCGGGTAACGCTTCCAGAAGTTGCGCAGGCCAACGGCGAGACCACCTTTGGTGGCACCGCCGAGGTACGCCAGACCGCCCGAGCGAGTGCCGCCGGGGATGTTGACCCAACTCTGACCAGCCTTGGTGCGCTTCTTCAACGTGAAGCCATCAGGAGAGAGCTGGGTCAAGCTGAAGTCGCTCCAAGTAGGGATCCACTTGAGTCTGGTTGTGACTCTCTGGTCCCATGTAGCAGGATCGGCGAGCTCCACGCCCTCGAATTGATCGTTGCGGATGTCGACGCCGGGGTCTCTGCGGAGACCGGTGATGCCCTGCACGGCTTCACTCAGGAGACCTCCGTCGATGCCGGAGATTCTGACGTGACGGTTGTACTGTTCCTCGCCCTCGAGGGGAACCTCGAAGCGGATGCCAAGTCCAGAGATGAAGTCTTCCTTGGCGTTGCCATCGTAGATGACAGTGTGTACGATGCGAACGGCCTCGGAGTTATGGTAGAGGTAAAAGCGAAGGATGAAGGGAAGCCAGTCTTCGTGGCTACCGTCGCCGGAGTGCCTCCCACGGACGGTGACGAGGGCACGAGCAGTGTTGTCCTTGCTGACAGTGACCTCTTCGATGTTGCTCTCGAAGTTGAAGTAGTTGATAGCAGATTGGCCCTTCAATTCCGCCTGGTCCTCCACGCCGGACTGAGAGTGCAGCACCAGCTTTCCGTTCTGGCCGATAGTCTTGCCAGATGCAGTCTTAATCTCGCCAACGACGACATTACCCGATTTGGGGAACGTGATGGCAAGCTTGCCAGTATCGACACTAACGGCATCAGATGAGTCGGTGACGGTCAGGCCGCTAGACTGCTGCCGTCTGGCACGAGAGAAGCGCGTCGTCGAGTTGGACGACGAAGATGCGCTGACTGTGTACTCGTCCAGGATCGTGTCGGATTCGGGGATCGCGTGGCCGGTCCATTTGATGGAGCCGTCAGACCAGTATGCCGTCACCCAGGTCTGCAGCAAACCGCCGCCTGAGAGGGAGAACTCGGTCGAGTTGGGGAAGTACTTGCTGCGGGCCCAGGGCAGGCCGAATGTCGTACCGGCGGTGTAAGAGGGAGTGCTGCCGAGCCATTTGACGGTGGCGCTATCGCTGGTGCTGTTGTCGAAGCGTTGCGCGCTGGCCGGGCCCATGAGGCCGGCGAGGGCAACGAGACCAAGAGCGAGCCGAGACATTCTTGGAAGAACAAAGAGTGAGGAACTCAAGACGTCTGACCGTGCACCGTTACAACAGCTGCGAAAAGAAAGGCGGCGACGGTGATGCTCTAATAAGAGCCCAAGACATCTTCGGTGCAGCGGAAAGCGAAAGCAATTCTCATCAAGTCGACCGCGCGATCCGCCGAGTCTTGGCTCGCGGCACAGCCTGTGGATGGCATCATCCGACGCGATGATCTTGAGTCGTGGGAGTGGACGGATGAATGCCTTCAGACTTGGCCCGACGCGATCTCAGCGCGCATGATGCCATCCGTTCGCTCCATCTTTCTCGGGGAGTCGCCCGCAATCGAGGGGGATGCTACGCTGCTGGTGGCCGCTAGATCTGCAGGTTAGATGAGGCCAAGGGAGTCCCCTCTTTCTCTTGACTTGGGTCGCGGAGCGTCATACCTGCAAGAGAATCAAAGAGCCATATGAAGCTCTGTGCCGATCTAGCTTCAAAGAGCTGCAAAATGGAAGGGGAAGCTCTCAACTTCGGTGCAATTGCACCGATGGCGGAGGAAAGGAACCGGGGAAAGGGTCCAACTTTGAGGTGTCCAGGGGCACTTTGTCACCTCCCAGACGGGGCAATTGGGCCGGGATGCAGGTCCCGCACATGTTCCACCGAGAGACCGAAGAACTCCAAGACTTTTGACCAAGGATTTCCAACTGCGATCCAATGGGGAAGAGCCGAGAAGGATGCGGGGTAAACGGCTTCTGGTGCTTGATGGTGAAAGAGGTTGAAGAAGCGAGATTAGACTTTGGGATATGCATATTCGTAAGGTGATGAATGCAGGGGGAGCTCGTTGTGGGAGGAAGCTAAGGTTATTAAGCCTTATTGCAACCTCGAGCACGCAATATTGTCATCTCATGTCGAATGGAGTAATTGGGGCCGCTGTCAACGTTTTCTAGAGCATATTCCCCTTCGTATTCGCAGCAACGAATGACTAACCAAGCCGCAGCAAGATTCGCGACCTGACGGTTACAGGGACATGGACGCAGGAACGTACCAGACTGCCGGAAAGAGACATGGGGCCGGAATGCCATCGAAATCATCATGAATTGCGCGGAGGCTGCACGAAGTTTCGTGACGTAGGCTTGTATCTAGCTCGTTAGATCCATCTCTTGAGACCACTTCTTATCAAAGACGAAATGTTCAATTTCGAAGAGGTGATCAGGTTTTGCAGCTGTGAAAGAAGTTCATCACCTCATCTCCATCACATGCCTCCTCCACGGCCTCTGCTACATCGGTCGCAGCACAGGCGGTTTAAGTCAAATCACGACATGTAGAACCATGTTGTCGATATTTGAAGACAGCTCCAAGATCAATGATAGCTGTTCCATTGTCATTAATTCATGTTCACCGAAGCCCGGCCACCAAGACTCGCTGCATGTGGCCAACTAACCATGCACTGCCGTCACGATCGGTTTGACCCGCCCGCCCATGCCGCGCCTTCGGCTTTCGGGATGACACCTTAATCTTTGCAGGGTAAGGCAAGGATACGATGATAAGAAATCGCGTCTTTATACCCTAGACCCATGGACAGCGATTTAAATACGGCGGACCGCTCGGAGCTGGCCTAGTCACACAGGAGCGAGGCGAATCGCGGCTGATTTTCGAGGTTTACATGCGCCTTGAAGTTGTACATCAAATCTATCAAGAACGATTATAACCTACCACATGTTTTGCTTGAGGTGAAGAAAGGTAGATCTAGCCGGGATATTGGACCGAGAAACGAGGTCTTCGAGGCACATGTGCAAGAAGCTATTCTTGAGCCCAGATGAGAACTACGAGACCTATCCGATCGTCGATTTTCAAAAATTGTCCAATCTCCCGCATTCTTCATATGCATTGCATTCTCCCCTGAATAGACTCTGGTCTGTTGTCCACGACGTTGTATACCCAGAACAAAAGTCAACGGGTGATATTGGGTACCAAGATGAATAGGCATAGCCCAAGTCATAGCTACGTTAGTTCCGCAAACGACATGTCGACAAGTATAGAGACCTTAAACCTAAAAGTGATTTACAGCAAAGTCAGAGATTTGAAAAGCGCGTTATCGAGGGAGAAACTTGATTCCCCGCTGGCTTTCAGCTTGCTAGCTTCAAGGGAAGCTTTGGCGCTACAGAATGTCAACAATCTCGGTTTCGTGGTGTAGTTGGTTATCACGTCAGTCTAACACACTGAAGGTCTCCGGTTCAAGTCCGGGCGAAATCATTTCCTTTTGCTTTACGACGCAATTCATTTCACGATGCCAATTCTATCATTTTTGATGTTTTTGGAGCAATTCCAGATGTCATTGAGCAAATTCCTTTCAAAGTTCAGCCACCCGCGATTTAGGCTTTTGACAGTTTTTGTTGGAGTCAAGGCCCGACAAGCCGCTTCCGTGCCACACCGGATGCTCACCATTGAAGAAAAGGGTAATCTTTGAGCTATTATTTTCATATTGCTGATTCAACTAACTAGGTACTAAGGTTCCGATGCAATCAATCCGCGCTCGTAGTTTTCCAAACATGACAGATCCCTGTGATTCTCACGTCTCTCGGCCTCATGCCGTCGTCTTCTTTGCATCATCGCCGCCATCGGCCATCTCCAGCTGGCCGGTCGCAGCCGCTGCTTGTGCGACCTCGCTGCCAGCTGCCTCAGCTTCTGTGGCCGACCGACCCTCAACCTGTCCATCACCAGCGACCTCCGCTTCAGGCTTCTTGTCGCTATCGTTCTTAACAGTCTCTTTCGAATCAGCAGCCGGCGCCTGAGACGACGCCGACTTTCTGAAGATGTTTACGCTTGGCAGCGACCAGCCCTTCTTCTTGCTGTCGTCAGCGGCGGGCTCGGCAGGTTGAGACTCGAGTTGGCCAGCAGCCGCTGCCGCTTGAGCAGTCTCGTTGCCGACAGCGTCACTTGCAGTCTCTTGATCTTCCTTCTTGTTGTCAGCGACGGCCGTCTCTGGCTTTGCAACATCTCCCGTCTTGGCGACATCCCCGATGGCATCGTTCGCCTTCTCGGTCTCTGGCTTCTCCCCGTCGGCCGGCACTTGCGAGGGCGTTGCCTTTCTGAAAATGTTGACACTCGGCAGCGATGCCTGGCCCAAGGATGAGACCGAGGTGGGAACCTTGGGCATATTCGGCATGTTGGGCATGTTGGGCATATTGGGCATACCTGGCATACTGGGCATACCAGGAAGCCATCCCTTGACGCCTGTACCTGTTGACTGCGCGATGCGGAAGAGATGCTGCATGTACGTCCGCTTCTCCTCGTTAGTCATGTTCTCCGGGTTGATATCGCCCACCAAATCTCCCTCGCCGTCGGCGGGGAGTGGCACGAGCGAAGCAGCGGCGGCGATGTCAATCGGTGACTCGTCGGGTATTCCATCATCCGTCGACTTTGACGCTTCCTTCTCGTTGAACTTTTCGTCAATCTTGTCGTCCGAGTTTTCTGCTGGTGCTTCGGTGTTCGAAATAGCTTTCTCCAATGTTTCCTCAACCTCGGCATCCTCCGCAACCTCCTCGGGCGGCGTCTCGCGGAACTTGGCATCATCGACAACAGGCTCCTCGCTCTTGAACCACTCAATCACCAAGTCGGCCGCATTCTCCGTCATCTTCTCGTACCCCTTGTGCTTCGCAGGCTGGAACATGGCCATATGCGCAGCCACCTCGTCGTCAACCTCTGGCAGAACCTGTCGCGAGAAGAGCGATGAAGCAGGATGACTCTCCTCCGGTACGGCGCAGAACGTCCGCTCGGGGACAAAGTAGCCACCCTGCCAGTACCCGTTCTCGCCCAGCGACGCATAAAAGTCGTGAATGCCGACACCCTTGAGCGCACCCATCCGCTCGAGGCGGCGGTTGAGTTCTTTCTGCTTCATGAGCGCGCCAACGAAAGTGAAGTGGTCCGAGAGCCAGGCAAAGGATTGGCCGACGTTGCCGCGGTTGATATACGCCAGCCCCTGGCCGAGAGCATCGACGCTCTGCTGGTACCCTTCCTTGACGGAGTTCTTGTTGAGGCCCTTGAGGCTCTTCATGATGGCCTCGCGGTTGACATAGGCGGCGACGCCGCCGGCAGCGATGGCGCCCACAGTGCCTGTTCTCACGGCGACGAGCTGCCATGTCTTCCAACCTGGGTTTCGGGTGGCCGTAGTCGTCACGGCAGAAGTTGCGGCGCGGCGGGTTCCTAGGCGGGCGAGGGTGGAGGGTGCGGCGGCCGAGAGAGCCGTCATGACGTTAAAGACGCTGCTGACTTTTTGGTAGTTTGAGAAGCCGCCATAGACGAACATGGAGCGGGCGAGGCCGTTGTAGGGGGTGTCGAAGGTGAGGATGCCCTGGATGAGGGGGAAGATTGGGTCATCTTCGGATGGGTTAGACTGCGCCCGCTCATTGATGGCTAGGAAGAGCGAATCTGCGGCGACGAATCCTCTAAGGTGTGTTAGGCTTGGATCACTTGAGCGTGCAGATTTGCGAGACTGCCTACCCCATAGAATGAGCGACGAGAACGACTCCGACTTCTCTGTCCTTGGGTGGCCAAGGTTTCTCGACGCTGGCCTTTCTTACATCCATGACCCTCTCCTTCAGCCTACATGGTGTTAGCATGCTTCAGGGTAATGACTACTACGAGTGGTAAGTAGACTGACCATGCGAGAAACGCTTCGGTGGCCTGCGCCAGCTCGCCTTTGGTCTCATACTGAGGGTACACGATGGACTCGACGCGATGGTCTGGGAGTTGCTTGGTGACTGATCGCTTCAGGTCCTACATCGCAAGCATCAGTATAGAAGAAATGGGCGCGTGGTGCCGAAGGAGTCTCACATCTGGAAAATCATGAAATGTGTCTTCGTTCCCCTTGTGAAATTTGTACTTGTTAGCTGCTTGCTGTGCCGGCGCATCGATGGCTTGCTGTTGTTGGCTACTCACTTTGAAGCCATGGATGAAACACAGAAGCAGTGTCCGAGGCATGATGGACTGATGATGTGCTCCCTTCTCTAGATACGGTGATAGGGACTCAGGAAAGAATTAGGTATTTCGAATAGGTAAAATCTGACAGAAAGAGGGTAGAATAATGCTAGGTATTTCGTAGGTAAAGGGTATCATGAAGGAGAACACATTCGTGGCAGCCAAGAAGGGACGGCCGGTGCTCATGAGAGTAATATCCCGCATCTTCCCTCCCCTCCCTCCCACTCTCCTTCTGCATTTCTCGTCCTCTTACACCACCAAGGCAGATGAATGAACCAACCAGACACTCCATGCAGAGCAGTGACGATTGACTGAGCGGTTCGTGCATGTGCAACTGCCTTCCCTCAGTTCAATTTGTTCCAGGTTTTTCCCAGCCACACCTTCTCCGCTGTGAAGCTGCGAAAGTTGCGTGGGCGCGTGGCGAGTGCGTCGCTGCTGTGAGCCAATGGCACATGGCGCAACTTCGGCCAAGACGTCACCGACGACGTCATGTTGCCGCACCTCGAACTTTTGGCGTCAGGGCCTCTCATCTCACTCTTCACTCACAACTCACTCACACACTCACCTCTCAGCTACTCACTCACAGTTTACTCACTCACATCGCCCTCTCAGTTTGGGTCTGGGCCCTTCCTCACCCACATCAACCCATCCATCCCAGTCCATGTCGATACCTTCACTGTCAAATCAAAACCCTGTGATAGATACTCACCTGCCATCTTCTGCAAGGCGCCGCACGTCACATCAAAAGTCAAATAGACAAGCCCGATGCAGATCTGTAGAACTGGGTGACCCCCAGGTGGGATTGGTTGACCCTCCTCCACGTGCGATCCAAGATCTTCAGCTTACGATCGCATCGATGCATGAACCCCTGGTCTGTCAAGTTGAAGGATTTCCAAGATTTGCTCGCATGGAATCTTTTGCATTTGATGTGTTCCAAAAATCTGGTTCTGATATGATCCACCCTACAATCTGAACCCCCCATCACTGCCGTCCCACAACCACCATCCCTCACTTCGCTGCCGCGGTCTTGTTCTTCAAGTACCCAAACGACAACGTCGGATCAAACTTCCCAATCACCGTCTCGTTCGCCGCAGAGCCATAATCCCACACGGTATAAAAGTTCCTCAACAACGGCGTCCCAATCAACACGAACCCAGACTGCGCGCCATCCTCAAACGGAGGCCAGCACGCGTCATCCCGGTACGCAAACCCTGGTCGCGCCAGCTGATCGCCCGGGATCTCAATCGTCTGCGGGTACCGGTAGTCACCGAAAGTAAACTTGAACGACCACGACGAGTTGAACTCGCTGCAGAGCGGGATGTGCTCGCCCTTGAGGATCTTTGTGTAGTTCATCCCGATGGACTCGTACACGGCCAGGTTCTGCTTCGTCGGGAGGGTAATGGACCCCGCGCCCGTGTCGAAGACGACGCGCGCCTGGTCGAAATCCGTCTCCGTCTCGATGACGCTGCCGTTGCTCGTCGTCCGTGTGCCGTTGACCTTGAGGATCGTAGAGCGCCAGACATCGTAGGTGCCGTCCACGCGGGTGATAGGGATCGTGACGAGGTCGCCCTCGACGTACTCGTGCTCGCGAGAGCCACCGATCGTCAGGACGCCGTCGCCGGGCACGCCGCTCGTGTTCTTGGCCTCGGTGCCGTAGTATATTCCAAACTTTGCCGCGTCGAGGCGGTTCTCCGCCATGAGGGTCTCGACGACGGTGTTGGCACCGCCGTCGATGATGGAGCTGAAACCGAGGCCCATGAAGCCGTCAGCGGCGAGCGCGGCCCAATTGCTCTCGTTTGCGGCGATGAAGGACTGGTCCCAGGTGAAGTTGCCGATGGTCCATTTCTCGGCGACCGTGGGGCCGGCGACGTCGCCTCCGAGGTAGGGGATCACGGCGCTTTCGCCCGTGTAGTGGCCGCTGGTTGAGGCGTTGATGCTGTAGCCCGTCCGATCGTATCTGCCAATCTATGTATTAGTGACCCTGAAGGATGATCTTGCTCAGGGGATTTGGTTCGAGAGACGCACCCGCTACCGTTGTTGCAGTTTCCCTTGGCGAGGCACTGGCTGTCGGTCGCCCACGAAGAGGAGCTTCCCGTATCGAAGAGGAGACGGAATGTCTTGGCCGGCGTTCCGATGCCGAACTCGACAACTTTCTAGATGCATGTGTTACTACGTTTTCTCGTTATCAAAGGCTGTAGATGGAACTCACGTAGCCATTGTCGACAATAATGCCCAGATCAAGCACAGCCGCAGTCGCAACTGACGCGACCGCCGCCGCCGAGAACAAACGAGTGACGGGCGACATGGTATTAATGATCTCGAAACTGACGTATCCAAACGATTGACAGGATGTATAGCGAGAAAGAGGATCAACAGATCAGATGAACGGGCCGGCGGGATGGGCATGCCATCTTTAACAGTAGAGCTTATTTACTTAATGTGCCCATCGTCCTGCATTATGGCGACCATATGCAACCTCGTAAAGGGCGGATGCTGCAGGGAGTCTCAGTGGGGAAGGTCAATCTCGACAATGCCGGGTTTCCCTCCACAATCAAGTTGTCAACCCGTCCCACGCCCATCTCTGTGCCGGACAAGTCAACAACCCGCTCGCCGTGGGGCGACCTGCTGCTATTTTCGTTCATTTGGTCGTGGTGCTCCGCCTTCCGCCGTTAATCTAGTTCCCCAGCGCCGTTGAACGGGGCGGCGTGGCTGCTAGCAGTTGACCTATTGTATCCGTATTGTAGAGGCCGAGGTGTGCTGAAAGTACGAGGAGATCGGCAGCTGAGCCGAATACAGCGAGACACTTATTAGAGTCTTTACCTGCTCCGTATCTTCGATTCCCATCTTCATGTCCTTCTTCAGCCCTACCTCTGCTGGTCAACCGCCTGACGTTAGTTGGGGGGCTGATCCGAGAGACGCCTGACTCGAAGCCGTAGTTCATCCCGTTTGTGCACGACCTAAATTAGGTAGGTAATTACACTTGTATGCGTTCTATGGCAGCCCCTGTCATGCGTCTGCTCACTCTGTTAACCTTTACAGCCCATTTATTTGGCTCTTCCCAGGTCCAACGCCCCGGGCAAGGCAATTCATCAGCGAGTGCGAGTGCAACCTACCAAACTCTCGGTACACGATGATCACTGATTGAATGTCTCTGAGGCTGTGCGGCTTCTTAACGTTCTTTGAATGAGATTCCCTTCACTTAGTCTGGTATTAGACCTTTATGTACACCAAACTTGAACATCTTCACTGTGTCTTCACAACAACCTCAACCCCCTCAAGACCCGCACCGGAAGCCGTGACGGTGATATCTCCAGCAACACCCTCCCCAGACCTCACAATAGCCAACACAAGACCGCTGTACGCCTTGCGGACCAACGACGGGAACGCAACCAAGTCCGCCGGGTCACCGTTGTCAGTCGCAACAATCTCACCAGGTCCGCTCACGGAAAAGGTAATCTCATCGTCCGCGAACCTCACCACATCGCCATTCGAATCCAACACCTCGACAGTAACAAACGACAAGTCCACGCCGTCGGCCTTGATCGTCGTACGGTCCGCAGACCCGCGAAGCTTCGCCGACGCCCCGACCGTTCGCACCGTTGTCTCGGCCCACTCCGCGCCGTCTTTATACGTCGCGACCCGGATCTCACCGGGCTCATACACGACATCGTCCCATCGGAACCGGTACGTCAGCTCCGCGCGCGTCTTCCTGCCCTGCGAGACCCCATTCACAAACAACTCGGCCTCGTCCGCCGACGTAAACACATGCACGGGGGTGACCTCGCCGACGTGGTCCTCAGGCCAGTTCCAGTGCGGCAGCACATGCGCAAACTTGACATCAGGCCTCCAGCGCGCCTGATACAGGAAGAAGCGGTCCTTCTTGAAGCCAGCGAGATCGATGATGCCCGAGTAGGAACTGCGCGCGGTGTAGTACGGCGTCGGCTCGCCGAGGTAATCCCAGCCCGTCCAGACGAACTCGCCCGCCACAAAGGGGTGCGTGTCCTGCGCCTTGAAGACCTTGTCGGGCGAGGAGCCAAAGTTGGCAGAATAGAGCTCGTACGCGCTGACCTGCTGCGAGGTGGAGTTGCCTCCGGAGGTGTCGTTGACGGGGGCGCCCGTGTCGCCCGTGACGGGGAACATGTAGGTCCCGCGCGTGCTCAGCGCCGAGGCCGTCTCGCTGCTGAGGATCATCTTGTCCGGGAAGGCCTCGTGGAAGTCGGCGTATAAGGGGTGTGTCCTCACGCCCGGGAGGAAGGAGTAGTTTGGTGTGTCGCGGATGCCTTCGCCCTGGTAGTTTAAGCTGAGGACGTCCATGGCGGTAGGGAAGGACATGTTTGGCTTGGCAAAGTTCATCGACGCTGTCGAGGGCCGGGTGGGATCTTCCTCGCCCACGATGCCGTGCAGCTCGAGCGCGGGGACGGTGCCTGGGTCGCCAATCTGCTGCTCTGAGACCTCGTTGCCGAAACTCCACATGATGACGGAGGCGTGGTTCCGATCACGGCGCATCATGGCACGTAGGTCGGCCTCGTGCCAGTCCTCGAAGATGAGGTGGAAGTCGTTTGCCGTCTTGTTGCGGTACCACGAGTCAAACACCTCATCCATGACCAGGAACCCGCGACTGTCTGTCAATTCGAGCAGTTCGGGCGCGGGAGGGTTGTGAGACATGCGAATGGCGTTGCAGCCGAGTTCCTCGAGGACCTCGAGCTGGCGCTCGGCGGCACGGTTGTTGAAGGCTGCGCCGATGGCGCCGAGGTCGTGGTGGTTGTTCACGCCCTGAATGAGGACGTGTTCGCCGTTGACGAGGAGGCCACGGTTCGCGTCGTAGGTTACGGTGCGGATGCCGAAGCGAGTTTCGTAGGTATCGACGACGGCGCCGGCGACGGTGACTGTCGTGACGGCGACGTAGCGGTTCGGTTTCTGGGTCGGTGGTGGGCCCCAGAGGAGGGGGGATGTGACGGTCGTTGAGCCATTGACTTGTGCTTTGCTGCCAGCCGTGACAGAGGTTGATGAGCTGGAGAACTCGGCTACCTTAGCTCCCGGCTTGTCTGTCGAAGCGTCGAGGAGGTGGATTTCGGTGGAGACTTCGACATCCTGGTCGGAATCGCCCTTGTTCTCGACATCAACTACCAAGTCCACGGTAGCAGACTCGGAGGAGACGTCCTTTGTGACGATGTAGGTTCCCCATTGCGCGACGTGGACCGGGCTGACCTTTGTCAACCACACGTTGCGGTAGATGCCACCTCCAGGGTACCAGCGTGCCGAGTCTGGAGGGTTGTCCAGTCGGATGGCGAGAACGTTGTCTTGTCCAGTCTTGAGGTGCGCCGTGAGATCGAGGCGGAACGAGTTGTACGGGTAAGGCCAGCCACCGATCAGGTAGCCATTGAGCCACACCATCGCGTAGGACATGGCTCCATCCACATCGAGGAAGATGGACTTGCCCTCATCCTCAGGGGTGACCGTCAATGATCGACGGTACCAACCCACGCCATGCACAGGCAAGCGGCCCATTCCACCACCAATGATGGGATTCTCCTCGGTATAGAACGGGCCTGCGATAGCCCAATCGTGAGGCAGATTGACACTCTCCCACGAAGCATCGTCAAAGCTCGCTAATGCATACGAGACATTGCGCGAGGGCTCGCTACCGGGGCGCTCGTAGTGCTTAGCCGGGTCGTTGATGAAGTCGTTGGCAGACGGCAGGATCCACGGCTTGAGCGCAAAGGTGTCGGTCAAGTTCACGAGGTCCGGGCGCTGATCGTAGATGAGGCCGTCCGGGTTGAACTCTGAGCGCCAGAAGCGCCATCCCTTGTTGATGCTCACGCGCTCGCGTCCGCCAGTGGTCGGCGTGGACGAGTTCTGTCGCGGCTGGATGGTGAGGGCATTCGCGGGGCTGAGAATGAGCAGCAGCAGGCTCAAGAGAGTCAGCCCGAAGGCTCGCGTCGGCAACGAGGACCGTCGTGAAGTCGTCATCATATTGGGAGGTGATTTTGAAGTGACTGTGACCTTACGATACGACCATGACGCGCCTTACCTTGGAGTCTTATATGGCGGGTCATGATGTGGTCTTCAACGTTTGTATCCCATCGGCCAAGCTAGGAAACTTTTCCTTGACGTATTTCCGCCCCATTATTCGGCGACGGATTCCTAAAAGACTCCACGAAGAGACCGCGAAACCCTCGCACCGGTCCATCGTCCCTCGGCTTTCCTTGACTATTGTTGATGGGGAATCACCGAACCATGGGGTCCAATTTCGGGTGAAAAGCCTCCAGGGCCTCCGCACCCCGCGTTTCTCCGCACGGTAGTACGACGGTACAGGGGTCCGGGGCGCTCATCGACGGCAATTCCACGATGCATTTAGCCTGAATTTCTGCTTGGATGTGGTCATTGGGCCGCCTGTGACCGCTAGGAGGGGGCCGAGGGGGAATATTTCTTGGAGTTGGCTGATCCCCTAGGCAAAAGTTAGTTAAGAAGCTTATGGGGAGTTGGGGATCGCCTCTGTAGTCAGCGTTAAATCCCCCACCTTCCGGTCATGACAGAGTCATGGCATTCTTGCGTGCTGATATTGCCGGTAGAGCATTTCCTCGCGTGATATGAGGAAGGATTTATGTTCCCACCTTGTCGGTTCGATGGAGCAACAAACTAAGGTGGAGCAACATGCAATGCTAAGCACTCAATACATCCTTACAGTGTGCGGCAATGCGTAGAGACATGGACTATTGCTAGACGCTTATCCGCAGCTTCAGCTCCCTCTAGTGCCAACAGCATATGAGTCTATACAATTCTATCAAGTTGTTGTGATGGCATCGTCTCATCTATTTCGTGGGCGCACACATTGTTTCTCTGCAGATACGAGATACCAGAAGTAGGGGATTATGCACGTTATTCAGGGCACCTAGACCTGTCCCAAAATCTCACATCATGCACATGTAACATCGACAGAAGTTTATCATCAGGCTCCGTCCTGACCTCAATCGTGATGAACGTCAGACTGCATTAACCTGTGCATCAAGTGCCCCATTCTCGTCATTTTCAATGTTTGACTCGGAGCGTCGCGAGATTTTGGAGCGGAAAGACCGGTCACAATGGTCTCCAGGAGATGGACACCTCGCGTACTTGGAAGCGTGGGAGGACGGTATGATCTCAACTTCCTCTTTGCGCCACGCTGAAGAGCAGGTACCATGCTGATTAGAAACTATTCGAAAGGTGATTTTGAAGAGGTGCCCATTCTTGCTGGGCCTCTGGAAGACTTCGAAGTTGATGATTGGCTTCGTCAAAGGGGCAAATTTTCACCCGCAGGTCGACAGTCCCGTCCAAGGGCACAAGTCCGTATACTGCTATGCGAACGTTTAGGATTTCGACCTCTGGAGTTCGCTATGAGCCGTAAATCTTTTCTTTCGGTCGAACACGTCATTGGGCTGCCCTCTGTGTCTCTACCGATATTGGAGGGGAACACAGGAACCCAACACGCTCATCTGAAATACAAAAAAGACTTGAGCGGTCGGTCGTTAACCTCGCTCGAGGCATTAGGTACGGGCAATGTAACAACATTTCTAGTACATGCGAGTGATCAATTGATAACGTACTGCTCCAGTCCTAACAATAAAGCAGCCTCAGATGTTCCAGCTTGGAAATCTAGGCATGGCAATGTCCCACCATTTTGAGACCCGCACAACTCTTGCCTTCATTCACGGCTGGGACATCTTCTCCAACAAGTTAAAATTCACCAAGAAACCAATTGCACCTCACATTGAAGCTATTCAGGAGATACTCAAGTCATCACGGAGACTCCTGTCTCATCCCCTACTTCTCCCCACCTTGTTCCTCCGACGGCATTTGACCAGAGCAGAGGACATGAGAAGGCAGCTGAGCTCCATGACAGCGGAAATTGAAAAGGCTATCGGGGTCACCCAGACAGCTCGGCTTTCCGGGAGAACCGTCCAGGATCAACGCATTGTGGAAGAAGTGAAGGCTATGGTCTTGGGCGAGAAGCCGAGGATTCACACGACCGCACGGATTAGCACCACAGCCACTGATGTAATCAATATGAAGGGGACTCTCGAGTGGGACGAAGAATACGTCAAATTTCTCCGCCGTGTCAATGACGATGTCAAAGCTCACCCTCGCGAGGCACATACGCCCCCGGAGGCAGATCTGCAGCTCTGCGGCTTCATCGACCTTCTGGAGCGAGATGCGCAGTCTATCTCATCATATGCAACCAGGATGCAGTCCAGGCTGGAACTTCAATTCAACGTGGTAAGAAATTTTGAAAGACATCGAACCAGGGAGGATCAAGAGTGAAGTCATCCATCATCGCTAACGTTTGACGCACGTCAGCTCTACAATCTTATCGCCCAAGCCGGGAATAGCCTCAATATGCAGCAATCAACACAAGCCGGGCAAGTCGCAGCGCAAGCCGGAATGGACAGCACAGCTATGAAGACAATGGCAGTGGTGACGATGGTTTTTCTTCCTCCGACCTTTGTAGCCGTAAGTCTTACCATGTCGTTGGACTGCCTTTAGTCTTGACTCTTGAGGTGCCTAGCACTGCTGGCACATATTCACGAAGCATCGCTGACCAGTTTTCTCGACAGACAATTTTTAGCATGTCCTTTTTCAACTGGCAAGCTTCATCGTCAAGCGGCGATGACGGCGGTGCCGAGCCCACCATTGTGCCACAGTTTTGGATCTATTGGGCTGTCAGCTTGCCCTTGACCATCGCCATCGTGATTGGCTGGCGAGTGTGGTGGCATTTTCAGAAGGCTTATTATGAGACTAAGTTTCTGACACCAGAGGAGCACGTAGTCTATGAAGACAGAAGCCGTGGCAAGAGCCGTGATAGGAGCCGTGAGAGGAGCCGTGAGAGGAGTCGTGAGAGGAGCCGCGACAGGACTCATGACCCGAGGCGACGGCGGTCACGATATCAAGTATGACGATTCATACTTGCTACTTGGGCACTTGGAGGAATGTGCTTTCTTATTTAAGTATTTTCCCCCTATAGTTGGAAGCGCGCATTCGTATTCGTATAATCCGTTGAGTCACGCTTAACACTCTTATGTTTGGGTGGCAGAAGCACTTGGCACCCATGGCGTGCTCTCAAGCACACTATATCTGAGATACGCCCGATACGCTGGATTGGTTTCTGCTGTGCCCTATGATCATCGGCGATATCTTTACGATTTCGTTACAGGATTTGATAAATTTGAAAAGTAGAATATTCTCCGGCTTTTCTTTGAAAGTTAATTGCCTACTAGCTTCTGAGATCCGGCTTGAATCCTTTCCACATCGGCCTCGGCTTGCTTGTACTTACAGTTTGACCGAGACCATCTGCCAATGTGGGGCCCATCCGACGTCGATACCGGGGACCGGATCGAGAGCCGAGTTGAGTCACGTACCAAAGTTCCTTCTGTAGATAGCAAATACAGATATAACATGGCCAGTTTTCTCTCAGCCTAGCTGAATTTTCACGATTCATACCATACTTTATTCGTCGTCTTTCGTGGAATTCCAAAAGATAACGAATGCCCTACTGTGGGACTTGTCATTCGAAAGGCGCAACTCCAAGCAATTTACACAATCTACCCACGCGCTCCGCCAATAACATCGTTCCGATATACACGCCTCAACCATGGCCTCACCCAGCACCGAAATGCGGGATCGCCGCTGGACGAGAGACTCGTATCTCATCTCGACAGATGCATCTCTCGTCTCCGTCACCCAACTCAACGCTGCATTCGCGTCGGAAGCCGTCTACTGGACCAAAGCCATACCAGAGTCCTTCGTGAGAGAAATGCTGGAAAACTCACTCTGCTTCGGCCTCTACGACACCACCACTTCTCAAAAAGAATCCAGCGGCAGCAGCGGCACCGAGACGAAGGAGTACCATCAATTAATCGGTTTCGCGCGTGTCGTCACCGACTTTGTATCCTTTGCCTACACCACGGACGTGTGGGTTGACCCCACGCTCCAAGGCAAAGGCCTGGGAAGATGGCTCGTGGGATGCGTGCAGGAGGTGCTCGAGCCGATGCCGTATTTGAGGAAGAGCGTGTTGGCTACCGATAGCTGGGACAAGTCTGTGCCATTTTATGAGAAGATGATGAAGATGAGCGTGATTGGCGGGCAGCCGGGAGGCCAGGCGATTATGCAGATGAAGGGGAAGGGGGCGCCTGGGTACACTGAAAAGACCGACTAAAGGCTCACTACTGCAAGTTATAGACATTTGTATCCGGAGTTAGATCTATTCACATGTACGCGCCGAGTACCTATCTAGAATAATACGCTAGACGAGATCTCTGCGTAAGAACACCGTTCTTCGAATGAGCAAGTTGCCATCCGGATCCTTTTCCGGGAACCCGTAAAAGTTGTTGATGGTGTGGATCAGTTTATATCCTCTCCTTTCATACCATGCATGCGTCGGCGTCTACATGAAACCATTATGTCAGTCGTCTACAACTCGCAACGATGTTAAAGGAAGCAGAGTCAACTCACCGGCGGAAGTTTTCCCTGCGCCACAACCATGGACTCCTTTCTCAACTGGTCCTCCTTAGAGACCGTATCCAACATGAGCGTCCTTGCGCAGAGCGGCTCACTGGTGGCCATGCTCTCGACCAAGTCCATGGCGGCCCTGGCGATACCGCAGCTCTGCAGTGCGAATGAAACGTAAAGGCTCTTGATCCAGTAGACGTTTTCCTTGGGAATCGGAAGATTGAGGGGCGCCGCGGCGGGGTTGTCGATGTCGAGAGAGATGTGGCCGACAGGGTGGAAGGACGCGCCTGTTGGGGTTCGTGGGGTTGCGCTGATAGATGCTGCTGTGTCTAGAATGGAATTCTTCTCCTATGGGACGAATGTGAGCATTGATGCACGCACGAGAGAAGGTTTAATGGGATTGGATTGAACTGACTTTGGGGTATTCGGCGATGTGCTTTGCCAGCCTTGCTTCTCGCTCAGGATCCTCATCTGCAAGTACCTGTGAGCGCGGTTAGTGGATGCACTGCTATAGAACACGACGTTCAATATGGGGATGGAGGAGAGTTGCGCCAGTCTCAATAAATTGCTGTGTTTGGCAACTCGAATAGCACCCCCTTTGTGAAAGCATAGACTTACAAGCCAGTAGATGCACTTGAATCCGGTTCGTTGGTTCTCCTGCCATTGCGGCACTAGATCCGAAGCCCAGCCGCATGCTATTCTCTGATCTATCATTCTTGTGACGTGGTCTGGGGACTCGGGATCCCAAGGGATCAATTCGACTTTGGCTCTTGACATTGTGGTGACGTTACCTCTTGCGCGCCCAATCAAAGTGGTGAACTGTCTTTTTGAATCCTTAGTCAAAGCCCGGTAGGAAGAACACAGGGAGTACTGTCGGTTTGAATGAGAGGATTGGAGTTCAGTTTTAAGTTAAGAAAGTGCACTTTGAAGGAATGTCGTGACGGTGAGTCATTAAGTAGTAAAATGTAGCCTAATTCCTCCCGGATTGTCAGACTCTCGCTCTCTGAGGATTATGTTCGGTTGGAGCCGGTCGGCGGGTCTGGAGAACACCTAACTCACTCGGCCGGCTTCTTGGAACTTTCTTCGGCTTCGGTCACTAGAGACGGGGAACCAGGGAAGGATACTCGAGCCGACGCGTTACATTAGCGTTTGTGGGGCGCTCAATGACACCATCATCCCACGCGGGTTATGGGTGGACGGAGTAGAGAAAGACCGTGAGAAACGCTCAACAGTACTCGTCGGGCGCTCGTAAATCGTTTTCGGATGGCCTTCAAGGCAGTCAATCGGGCAGTGCAGCATTCAAATCGAGGGGTAAACTGGTTGGCTGCCCGCACCTAGAGGCTGAGAGTATCTTCATGCATGACAATATCACTGGTGCTTACATGTTCAACGAACCCTTACTTTCTTAACGATTGACCTCATGTCAAAAACTTTGAAGATGCTTGTTAAGATGTGATTGATTATCTTGTAGGATCCATGTCGCTCCCCAATAAACAAAGTAGCCACGATTAAACGCCCCCTTCCATTCTATCCGGTCATGCAAATGTTATGCTAAAGTCTACTATGAAGGCATCACCCACGACCCGTTCGAGAACCACGTCCCGGCCTGTGTATAGTCTAGCGTCACACCGTCCTTCATGTACGCAAATCTAAAATACTCGGGAAGCACCATCTTGGCCTTCCTCAACCACACAAACTCGTTGTCGACGGGGCCATCGGCAAAATAATACCGGAACCGCTCGACGTCGTTGACTAGAGCGCTGATACCGTCAAACTCGTTGGCGATATTTGGCGGTATGAGCCAGCTGAAGGTTACACTAGGCTCAAAGGAGCCCGTGGAGAAGATTGGTTTCGCAATTTGCGGGAGCAACGAGTTGAAGGGGCCGTCCTCGCGCAGCTCATCAGGCGTCTGGAGTACCGAGTCAAAACCCCATCGCGCGATCCCGTTGACGAAGAGGCCCAGCAGCATCCCCTGGTAGAACAGAGACGTCCGCGTCTGCATGCTGGTACCAGGGAGCAGACAGAATGCCATGATGTAATGGTGCACGCGGAGGTCCACACCCGGAATTGAGACGCCGACAATGACGGCAGCCAGGAAAAGCGAATAAAGCGCAAGGAACCGGGGTAGTCTCCCCTCAAGCCAGAAGAAGTAGACCTGCTTAGCCATCACAAAGGTCAGGATGATCAAGATGAGGGCCAGCGCAGGCTTGGCGCCAGGCTGGTGCTCAATGTCGTGTGCCGTGAGGCGCTGGATCGGCATCCATCCAAAAGTATAGTTCGACAGCGCGCCGAACCAGAACCCTCCCAACCAGAGCGCCGTCTTCTCGAACTGGGCTCTCACATCTGTGAGGGTTCGTTTGACGCAGAGCCGGTAGAGCACGGCGGCGCAGAAGAGTGCAGGAAGCAGACGACCGGTGAACTTGGAGATACGATCCGGCAGGACGGAGGCAGCGTGCCGCGATGCTGTGGGCGGATCGGAGCCGAAGCTGACATGGGCAAAGATGCCGACAAAGGAGACGAAGAACTGCCACGCCGGGCTCGTTGTGAAGAGGGAGAAGATGGAGGTGAAGAACATGGATGTCGGTAGGAGAGCCTGGCGGGGGTCACGCTTGCCGCACTGCAGGGACGGGTCCGAAGTGAGGTTGTACGACAGCGGGAAGTACGAGTCAAACGGAACGGTCTCGACGCCGTTCTTAGTCGTGCTATTGAACCCTGCGTGCTGACCGACGCGACGAAGACGGCCGCAGCCTCCGCTCAGGTCCGTCACGATGCCTGCGTGGATCGCTGAAGCGCAAATCATGGAGTCGCCGCGGTAGATCTCGTCGCCTACGACCAGCGGCTGGTAGACGATCTCCCGGTCACCGACGGCGTGGGGGTTCAACAACTTGTGAGCCATGCAGTTTGCCGGACACCTGAAAGAAAATGAAGAGTTCGTAAAGGGCCTGCAGTCGGCACCGTCGAGCCCGCACCCATTCTTGAAGCGCCAAAGGGTGTCGCCGCAGTCCAGGTTAATGACTTCCCTACCGAGCCCATCCCTGATCGCCCGGGACGACGCGAGTGGAATGGAGAAGGCGACGGCCCACAGCGCCAGGAACACGGCAACGACGACGGCCTTTCGGCGCGGCGTCGGCGCCACGAGGTACAGCAGACGCGGCGGCGCTTCCTGGACAGCGGGCAGGACGGGCCGGATGACATGTACGCGCGGCGGTTGAGGTCCGGCGAGGCAGTGCCGCTTGTGGGGGACGTGAGGGCCGAACTTTTGCTGCGAGAGCAGCGAGGGCGTGCTGGATGTGCTCTCCTCGAGCTCGTAGCCTTCTTCTCCGTCGGCTAGGAACTGTGCCTCCTCGTCAGCGCTCCGGCGCGACGACGCGTCATAGTCGTCGTCCATGTCCTTGAATGGGCGGTCCCCGACGCGGGGACCATCGCCGGCGCCCATTCTGTCTTCAACCTTCACCGATCCCTCACTTGGCCCTCTCGCCTCGTCTGTCTCTCGCACACCTCCCAGGGCGTGTTCTCTCTCAGATTAGGCGTTCACCGAGTCAGTCTATGAGTACATATGAGTACGTATGTGCGATTGACTGAGTGAATAATGTAAAGCGTCGGAATTGAAAATCGACCAAAAGTTGCTGACAGATGACGTGTGGAAAAGCAAGGCTGTGTCTTTTCCCTCTCAGCTCTCAGGGGGTGGGAAGATCCCGAACAGGCAGCAAAGAAACAAAGGAAGACAAAGGGACGGCTGGCGCTTAACGGAGGCGACGTGGTCGAACTTTAGACTTTCAAGAGCCACAAAGAGGATAAGGCCGCCATCAACGAACGCCTCCCAAAAGCCTCAAAAGGAGCTCCTTCAAGGGTGGAAATTAGTACGGTGATCGGAAGGATCGGAGGGGCGCGCTACGCTCAGGAGGGGGAGCCGCCGTGTTTGCTGTCTGCCCAAATGCCACGCTTCTCGAGTCCCTTGCCCTCGCTCTACCGCTCTTCCAGTCCTCTGCCTCCTCTGTGACACGAGCGTCAAAGCTTCTTTTTCTCTTAAGGGAGACGAGACGCCAAACTGAGACAAACAGTGGAGATGTTTCCAGGGATCTGCTGCGGTTAATCGGCGCCGTCGGGGTGCGCTTCCTTTGGCTCCCCTGCTGCCATGTTTTTGTCTGAACCACTGGGATTCCATCCTTTGTTAAGCGAACAACTGTCAACTCCTAGTCTCTTTCGACTGGTTCACAAGACTCTTGAAGAATCCAAGATGACTCTCAAGTCTTCAAAGGACAGGAGGAGAGAGCCTTGCAATCGTTTTCGGTTGGATTTTCCGAAGCCAGCGACCCGAATCTGGCTTACTCAATCTGAAACTAACAAGGAGCGCCTTGGCCAGGGTCTCACAGGGCAAATTTTAGCTCAAGATGAGACTAATATAGCTATCGATACGAATCGGCGGTGAGTCGGGGTGAAGAAATCAAATCAAAGCAAAGCAAAGCAAACGAGGGCAAATCTCGGCCTGAGAACCCAAACGTCGCCCTCATCTTGGGAACTGTCAGAGTGACACTAATCGCGAATGTGAATACTGAGCCTCACTTCAGCGGCTGAAGAAGCCTCAAACCAAAAGAACGGATGGCCCCGAGGCACCAACGGGGCGTCGCTACCGTGGTTTCTAGCGTGCGGTCCAGCAAAGTCAAATCTCCAAATGACATCAATTGACTTTGAATCTGCATCATAATTTTTATGAGTAGCAGAATCACTTACCTAGGTACCACAGTAGTCGACGAAAAGATTGGCATAATGCAGTACTTACACAGTCATTCCTAAGAGTTGGGACACTTTCACATGGTCACGGGTACACATCCCGCGTCTCTGGGAGATATTATGGTGACAGTCCTCTCAGTTTCAGTTCGTTTAGCTAATGCTGTTTCCCAATTATGGCATCAGAAATCGAGGGGTTTGGTCGACTGCCTCTACGAGGCGACGTAGTAGCTAGCCCTAGGGACTCATGTCCTGATACATTCTGTCGCGTGCTCAACTTAATTACTAATACTCATCCGGTCGAAGGACCATGTTCCCGATAATACCTCGTCTACAACTCTGCTCAGATGTCACAAGTATACTCCATCGTCAGATCAACCCGGGGAACACCCTCAAACCCAGCAGGAACCGCGTAAGACACGTTATAATACCAGTGGTTTCTCAACTGCTGCCCATAGGAAATCGGCAGCTTGTCCAACCCTGGGGCCGAAACATTGACGCTCAGGCACGGCAGCTCTTCCAATCCGGTAATCGTCTTCCCGCCCAGCGTCCACGAAGGCGGAATCCCGGATAGCGCAAACGTGAAAATATCAGACCCTTCCTGCGTGCTGTTCGGATATGACACGCTGAGTGACCTCTCGCCCGCCACGGCCGAAATGGTCGATGCCGAAGGGTACAGCAGGAAGAAGCCGATGTACGGGTACGGCGTGTGCAACGGGTCCGAAGCCCAGTGCACGATCGCCGGCACGAACTGATCCCCGCGGTTCTTGGTCTCCGCAAGCTCCTGTCCACCGATCATGAGTGGCGCGCTAACCCACGACGTCGTCGTGCGCGTGGCGTCCGAATCCAGTTTCTCCTTGACCTCGCGCGTGATGCTGCGCTCGCCGGCCCAGGGGCCCTTCGCCTTGAGCGCCGCCGCTGTGCTGTTGGAGATGTGCCGGGCCACTGTGTCAGAAACCAGCGCAATCGCCGCGCCCTGAGCTGCATCGAACAGCAAATCGCCCTCGCCCTTGGGCGGCTGAGGCCCGTACTCGCGCCCGAAGACGGCCCACCAGTACATGGGCAGAATGGATGAGTGCTTGGTCATGTCGCGGGTGTAAGCGCGGTCATAAGGGCCGACGAGGTTGCCCAGGTAGGGGTTATAGTGCGCTGCAATGTCATCCCACAGCTTCGTCAGAATGTACTCGGCGTTCTTCGTCAGTGTTGCGTTGCGGGGACCATAGGCGATGTTGGCGGCTAGAGCCCAGACGTCCATGCCGTAGTAGTTTGGCGCATTGTACTCCCCAAGGGTATTTGAGCCGTTAGACTTGAAGAGCTCAAGCAGCTGGGACCCTTGAGTGTTTGCGAAGTTGATAAAGGTTGCGTTGCTGCGACGGGCGCCGATCCAGCCTACTGTAAGGGCACGCATGAGGCCCGGGTTGGAGTATCCCAGTATGAGGTTATCGCCTTCGGGGTAGCTACCGTTGCGCCTCATTGCGCCAATGGCTTGGATCTCGAGCGCATCTTCAATTTTCTTGACGAGGTCTGCGCCCAGGAGATCAGAGTAAAGTTCGACGTCTTGTACTAGTTGAGTCCTGGATCATATTAGTATCATTGGATCCTTGTACGTCCTCGAACCCTTCCAAATGCCATGATGTTGGACTCCTTCAATGTTTCCAAAGACTCACCCTATAAATTCTCTCCAATTTGGGTCGTAAGTAGTCTAGATTTGTGGTCAGCGGATTGCGTCTGGGTTGGCAACCACCGCTTTTGCACTTAGACTATGCTCACATAGATCTTGGGAGGGTACAGCTCAGAATCCGGCGTTGGGTCCGGCTCGTCGGGCGACAGCTTGAGAGTGCCATACCACGCCGATTCGTAGTCCGAGGTCATCTGGCTCGCCAAACTGCATCGTAGTCCACAAATTAGCACTCTCAACCACTCTTAAACTCTTCATCCAACCGACTGACATGTTCTCAATCGCCGCCTTTGCGTTCTCCACGTCGTCGCCCTCATTGCGATGGAGCAGACCCGCCGTGTACCAAGCCGTGAAGCGGACGGACCACGGACCCTTGTCTTGGTACCAAATAAGGTTGTACGAGTCGTCCCATCTGGAGTCCTGGACCCCCATAGAGTAGTCGAATAGACTTTGGGCATCTAAACAGTAGTGTAAGTCAATCTGGACTACCTACTTGATATCCTAGATTTCTTCTATGTCTCTGGCGTTTACTTACTTGCGGAAAGCTCTGGCTTGCTGGCCGCGGCGGACCCTAGCGTTGCGCCAGAGGCCACAAGCGAAGCGACAGCTAACTTGAGATGCATGGTGCTTGTAGGAATGCGATGAGAAGTACGGAGCAAAGCCGGGAAACACTTTCCAACCTGACGTATCCATCTCCCTGCCGTCTCATGCCAGCTACTATATACCGAAAGTGACCCTCAGCGATCACATAGTGGATATCACAGCAAGTCCATAAGGGAATTGATCAATTATTCCGTTCACACGCGAGCACCTAGCCGGGGGTAGATCACCACTCATCAAGAAACACCATCATCAACCCCTCACGCCAACCTCACTCAGGCTTCCTCGACCGAACTGCTCCTAGCCTCCCTGGCCTCTCTACAGGTCCGCCAATCACAGATACCAATTTCAGCTCTACAAGCCCCGGTCCGAACCGGGCCGGAACCGGTGGACCATCACCGTACCCCGGGCGAGGTTACATACCCCAACTTTGGTCTTAGTGAGCTGCGCTTGGGCGGAGTCTAGGTAAACGGGTTTGCGGGGTGAGATCCAAGAACCACGCGTTGGTCTCGGGAATGGCACCATAAGAGAGCCGGGGATAAACGTCGGGAAGATCATAGAGGCTGCTGGGGCAAACCCGATATCCAGTGCTTGTATAGCTGCGTGATTCGATAGTGAAGAACCTAGTCTCCGAGGGGATGGTACAGCCTCCACTTCTACAGAGGTCATGTTACCAGCGGCATATCTATCGTCGCTCCTGATTCGGACGCATTTCGCCCGAGTATCTCGCCAGTGGATGATAGGCGCAGCCTACCCGAGCCCATGGATCCTTTGAGAAAACCCTGCCGGTATCTCCTGATCTCCCCTCGGGAGCTCCTATCGGCAGGCTGAGGTTTACACGACCCCAACAATCTCTACTCTGGGAAATGTCCTACGTGACTCCGGCCCGGAGGTTGGCCGGACATAGTAACATCGAGCCTGCTATCGGGAGCCGAGTGGGATACGAACGGATCGGGCCTGGCTTGTTATTATCTCGGAGCTCGTAGCATAATAACGACACCGTGTCCCCCGTCCCTACGGGATTCTGCCATGTTGAGTGTCTTCGGATTAATAGGCAATGTCTCGTTCTTCGACCGCAGCAATGTCGCAAAACGCTGCCGCAAAAACTGAGCCGGCCGGCGGTATCCCCGTTACTGTTGACGCTGCTATCGCGAACAAAAGAGGGGCATTCGCTTGGTTCTCAAATGCGGGAATCGTCAAGCTCAACTGTGTCATCGCGCTTTCATTGGTATCGAGCTACGCAACCGGCTACGATGGCTCAATGATGAATGGCCTCCAGTCTCTGGACACATGGCAGGAATCATTCAATAACCCTGGAGCTCAGGAGCTGGGACTGTGAGTATTCTCATTCGCCCAACGCTGAGTCTGCCCTAACATCAGAGAGACTGAATGCGATCCAAAACGTGGGCCAGCTCCTCGCACTCCCCTTCTGCGCCTGGTTCTGCGATCGCTTCGGACGCAAACCCGCCCTCCTAGTCAGTGCCTCCATCCTCCTTATCGGTGTCGCCCTCCAAGGCGCAGCCCAGAACGTCGCCATGTTCATCATTGCTCGCGGTGTTCTCGGCTTCGGCCTCGCGCTCAATATCACCGCCGCGCCTCTTATGATCATGGAGCTCGCGTACCCGTCCCAGCGAGCGCCGCTAGTATCCATCTACAATTCTCTCTGGGGATTGGGAGCTTTGAGCGCCGCGTGGATTACCTTTGGTACATTTCGAATCGGGAACACGTGGGCTTGGAGGATTCCTTCGATCTTGCAGGGACTTTCGAGCGTGGTGCAGCTCGGGTTGTGCTTCTTTATCGAAGAGTCTCCGAGATGGCTCATCTCAAAAGAGAGGGATGCGGAAGCCGAGAGGCTGTTGGTGAAGTACCACGCCAACGGCGATGCTTCTGACCTCATCGTTCCATTGGAGATGGAGGAAATTAGGACGGCACTGAGGTTGGAGGCGGAAGCATCGCGGACTACGTCGTACATGGCTTTCTTCCAGACACCAGGTAACCGGCGCCGTTTTCTCATCATTCTTGCTGTCGGTTTCTTCTCACAGTGGTAAGTCATACGCTTTGCTACCTCGCCTATTCATCACCATCTAAGTCTATCTTGATAGGAGCGGCAACGGTTTGATCAGCTACTACCTGACCTTGATTCTCAACTCGATCGGGTATACCTCCCAAGACACGCAGACGCTAATAAACGCCCTCATCACTCTGTGGGGATTATTCTGGGGTCTCCTCGCCTCCGTTCTCGTCAACCGTTTCCGCCGCCGAACGATGTTTCTCGCTTCGACTATCGGATCCCTCGTGTGCTACGTCATCTGGACAGCACTTCAAGCAACATATGAAAAGCAAACCGACCTCACTGGCGCAGGATCCCCGGGCCTCGCAAAGGGTGTCTTGGCCATGATCTTCTTGTACAACGTCACGTTCACTGTGGGATGGGGCGCGCTCCAGGTCACCTACGTCGTGGAGATTCTGCCCTTCAACTTGCGTGCCAAAGGCTTGGTTCTTTACAACTTGTTCGTGGCACTGGCGTTGATCTTTAACCAGTACGCCAACCCGATTGGCGTGACGAACTCAAAGTGGAAGTACTACATCACGTATGATGTGTGGCTGGCTTTTGAGGCTGTGGTGGTGTATTTCCTGTTTGTGGAAACAGGAAAGATGAGCCTGGAAGAGACTGCAGTCATTCTTGATGGCAACGAGGATAGACTGACCGAAGAGGTGGCTCGGAAGACGGAGAAACTTGCCTTGGAAACACATGCGCATGTTGTAGAGGACAATAACCATGAGTGAGCGGATCGGAGCCGCTGGAAGCAGTGACATACCTCGACAGGATGTCCATATATTCTCATCCCTGGATACCTATTACTTAGGTTGCATAATACAGTGTGGATACATTTAAGTGTTGGTAGTGAGAACTTGATCCTGAATGAATTAATCTGCACAAAATCACAAGTAACTGAATCAAGATCCAATTGCTCTTTTGACTGAGTTGAACTTATATTTCACGGTGTTCAATGGTACTGAGGAATGCCCTTCGAAGGAACACCTGCACCGAATGCCGAAGCTTGGTTCATCAGCAATGATAATGACTTTTTCATTAATGCTCTGCGAAGGCATGCCTACAACTATCTAATCAACATGCCGCTGGGCTACCACGAGACGGATATCATCCACACCTCTTTCAACCGGGAGGCCAGTTTGAAGGGGCCTCCGCTAAACGCGTCGGTGTCAATCACAATGCAAGCGTACGTGACGAATCTTGAATTGATTGGCTGCCCAAACGGCGTGAGCCTTCCATTTATGGTTGAAATGCAACTTACATGTCAATCTATGACGGACTCCCTGTTTCACATAGCGATGCAATAGACAGATTCTCTTTGTGGCAACAGGCGGACTGCAGATGTCAACCAGCCGCCTACGAGACTGACATGACCCCCTCACATATCAAGCAAAAGCACTATAGACAGATCTTAAGTCTAGACTTTCGATTTATCTATCAAGTGATTCGTAAAGCATTGGCATCTAAACACAAAGTTATCCACTATTGCTATACCCCGTCATCAACGAATCTAAGCCCATGCTGGAATACACCCCAACTCTCTTTGCCTACCTTAGCCTTCACTCTTACTTACGCCACCTCATGTCTATTTATTCCGAAATCTTTGTCCCTTCAATAAGATGTCTGATTTGACACCGTGTAGTCGCAAGTCCGCTTTGAAATCGAATCCCTCTTGACTCCATGTTTTGTCAACATGACCGATTCGACCAGACCAAAGTTAGCACGATGGGATTCAATGACCACTAATTTACGCACGTAAGTTACTTCGCTGAGGAACTGGGCCAAAGCGAGAATAATATTATGCGGCAGCATAAAAACGGTCGTCGCCGAGAGCAAGTTACAGATTCTGTCCAAGCTTGCCGGAGCCTCCATGTCGGGGTGGCCGGCCCCGCACGCAGGACTCAGAACATGAAACACCTGGGTGATAGAGCATGGCCGTCTAGCCGCCAAAGGCTCTGGTTTGTGCCAGGCGAACTAAGATACACGTACTTGATCAAGTTCTCTATCAAAATTCTGCACTGGTGGATGTGGTGATGATAGTCATCAGTTGACACTTTTGGCGAATACTTTAATATGGTTGTCGCCTCGGCGGAGAATGTCCTTCGGCAAACGATGCTTCAATTTGGCACGGAAGTCAAAATCAGAAAGTCCGCTTGTTCCAAAGTCTCGGCTATATTGCAGTTGTCACATCATCACCTTTCTCGACCTTTATTCATAAGATTAGAGTTCAAATAACTCCACTTTCCAGGCTGTACCAAGGACGTCTCTGACGATCGCTGGCGGCCTCGGGATGCAAAGCACAGCTTGCCAGCGCCTTGCCAAGAGTGCCGCCGAGTGAACGACTCTACTCAAGTGGATCGTCCGACGCCCGCTGTCAAGTATGAGAAAACTTGGGTACCGGTGCCCTTCCAGTTGCTTCAGACTTTATTTTAGTAACGAAGACAGTATGCATTGGCCCGCAGCTCGAAAGTCAGTTTTGCATCAGCAGGGCAGCTCCTGTTTCGTGTTAGCAGCACCGGCTTCTAGAAGCAGTCTCTGGCTGCTCTGGCTGCAAGGTTCGAGTCAGTCAATGCTGTGCTTGGTGATGCACCCAGCCAGCTGCGCCCAAGTCTTACGACATCGAGAACGTGAAGTGCAATGTAGGTAATGCAGCAAACCGAAGACCCATCCGATAACAAATCGGTTCATGTGGGATAAATACCCCAGGCCCGGCCTAAATAGTTTCTCGAGTCTCGACTTTCTCAAGCAGCCAAACACCACCTCCCACTTTGATACAGAGACAAACATTCTCTTCCGAACCCAGCATTCGAATTGCATCTTTATCTTTCAACAATCGATTCGAGCGTTCAATATGAAGTCATCCGTCCTTACAATGACCGTGGCCTTCTTGGGGCAAGTACACTCGCTCTGGATTTTGAAAAAAACGCACATATTAACCGACTTACAGTGCAGCAGTCTCCCAAGAGATCTTCCGTTGCCGTTGCGCGAGTGCAAGCAATTTTGACGTAAGCCTGGAAGGTATCTCAAGCCTGTGTACCTCCAAGGGCGGAGAGATTGAGAGCGCAGGCTTGTGCGTCAAGGTGCCCTCCAGATTTACAAACGACGAGTGCACAAAGGTCGAAGCCGGGGCCAAGGGCGACTGTATCGTCGACACCACCTCCGGCGGGTCCACCAGCTCCGTGTCGTCGCCCGCCGCTACGGCACAAGCTACTGCGAAGCCTAGAGCCGTCGATCCTCAAGCTTGGGTGGCCTAGATGGTTAAGAGGACGAGTTGTTGCCGATGAGGGCTTGCAGGGTATATCTACTATCCTGCCAAATGTCGCCCGACTCTTTGAACTTAGTAGCGCTTACTTAAGATACCACTATAAATCAGTCTTGATTTTACCCACCTCCACGAGACTTGATGTACTACCGTGTTTACGATGTTCGATGGCACCACGCCTTAGGTCATGTGAAACTGCTTGCTGGGGATTGTTCCGTGGTCCCTGGTGCTGTGTGTTGAATACTTGAGTCGGCATTCACGCCGTTGGAAGCTGTGCACAGGCCAGCGATCATGATGGAATAAGAGCAAGGAAAAATGATGAAAGTCTACAAACAAGATAGTTCAAGGGTTCACTTCGTCTTTACGGTGGACAGTTGTTTGGTTCTCAGTCAGGTATTACGGCAAATCGGCAAGTGGGCATGTGAAATTGGGCCCGAACTGTCCGAAAGCGTAGCTACCGAAGCGCCGAATACTCCGACCCAGTGACGTCAAACGGTTCCGAGTGTCGGACGACGGCGGGAGTTCAATAGACCCCTCACTTCATCAGTTGGCTTCACTGACCAAGGGAAATTCGGACTTCAACCTGACTTTGGTTATAAATTGCCAAGAAGTAAACTACATAGACTCACTGAACTTTCGATCTTCGGGTAACCTTTCACGCTTAGAGTTCATTGAGCATTTCTTCGACTTTCACAACCTTGTTTACAATGTTTTACCAGCCCGGTGTTGATGATCACGGTTTACCATATGATCCATTTAAAGTGAGTTGCCCATCGCATCCCAAAAGACGCTATCGACTTTCCCGCTGAACATACGTGTCTAGGCATGCGTAGTACCTCGTGCGATTGGATGGATCTCATCCGTCTCACCCGAAGGCGAGCACAACCTAGCCCCCTACAGCCAGTTCACAAACGTCAGCTTTGACCCGCCCATGGTCATGTTCAGCGCGAACCAAACGTACGCTGAAGACCGAAAAGATACCGTCAACAACATTGAGCGTACCGGAAGCTTCTGCTGGCAGCTCGCAACGTACCCCCTCCGGGAGAGCGTCAACATCTCGGCGGAAGCCATCGGCCCCAACGAGGACGAGTTTGAGAGAGCTGGCCTAAAGAAGACTTGGTCAAAGAGTCTGAAGACGTCCGTACCCATGGTTGCCGATTCGCCTGTCCGCTTCGAGTGCGAGTATATGCAGACAGTGCGCCTTCCCGGGAAACCGCCAATGGGAACTGTCGATGTTATTTTTGGCAAAGTTGTCGGCGTTCATATTGATGACAGCGTCTTGACGGATGGGAGGATTGATGTCTCCAAGACGAATCCAATTGCCCGACTAGGGTACTTCGAGTACGGTATCATAAACGATCGCTTCGAGATGATTGTACCTGGAGATAAGCGCATGCTCATTGGGGTAAGTTAAGTGCCTTTCAAGACTCACAAAGTTACGAGCGAGGTGATTTATTGACTTCTGACTTTCTTATTCAGCTCGAGGGTAACGCAAGTAATCACACCAAAGACAACCTCAAAGGAGCTTCGGGTGCGGATGCCTCCACCTGAAAGAGTAAATACGAGATTCAGATTGCCTCCATATAATATTAAAGACCCAAAAAACCTCTCAAGATGGACTGTGGGATTCTGTCCGAGGATTATCGGCTGCTTCGTGTTTGAGCATCTTCAAATGTACCAAGCAGTTACCGAAAGCAAAGTGTTCGTGGACTCGAACTGCATTGTTGTCTAGCTCAGGATTCTAGATATCAACAAGCCTATATCCAGACTCCAAGGATCTAATAGATGATGCCGTCTGGTGTTGACAACAAGCTCTCAACTAACTTTGGTGACTATATCTGGGATATTAAAACGTTCGGCATTGAGATGACTATTTTGATTTATCATTATAGAATATCCCAGATGGACTTAATAAGTCACCGATACAACTATCGAGGTGCGGAATACGTCAAGATCTTATGTTATCTGACTGGCGATTGAGATTCTAGTTGTCTGTGACCACCTATGAATCTTCGTTACGTTTGTTTTGTTCCCAAGCGATCGAAGTGTACAAGTTTCATTCTATTCTACTTGCGCCATACTAGGTAAATCATATAGTCACGCAGCCTTTTCAATATCGAATTTGCTCGAAACTTGCTCATCAATTCAAATTTTGTCTACTTCGGCCGGGATCAGTAATCGAGATCTGGAGTGAATGCCTGCAATCCGACGCTGGGGGCCCAGTCAAAGGCGCGACACGCATGCAAGCTTATCTTGTAAGGCTAAAAAGAGGTTGCCAGAAGTGTGCTCTGACCCGATTCTCTGGATAGGGCGGCTTCCTTTATTGTAATCCCAGTAGTCTGGCAGGTTGCAGAATGCGGATAGAGCGCAGCGCTATTCACAGCGCCCTAGACATGGGGTTGCCAACTAAAAGAAATTTCCTATCTTCCGCCGCGATACTCAAGAACTCTCCTCAGGCGCATTTTCAAGCTTTGCACGCGGTCGCGTTTCTCGTAGAATAGGCGCATTGTGTAAAGGAATGAATTGCCGATTATACTCAAAAGAATGAGCCTCGCGCACGGAGAAACGAGCGCCAGTTGAGACCATAGTCAGTTCAGCGACTCGAATTCTTCAGGCATTGAGAATGTATCTTTGGCTTCGTGGTCACTGAAGCATTTTTCACCCGGAGGGATCTATCGTCGCATTGCATACAGCGACTGGGGGGGCCGTCTGGTTAGCCGGCATGTGGGAGGTTATCGGTTTGCTCCCAGAGTCCCAGACATCAGCCTGCCCGATTAGGCAGTGCAACCCACCAGTACCGCAGGTTACATGCACCTTATTCTCTACCTTAGCTTCAGAAACGAACAGTTGATCCGGGATCCGAGAGTCTTGCAGAGCCTCATGGACGACACTATGAAGCTTGGGAGCTTTCAACCCAAACACAAGGTCGTGATGACTTCAACTTCTTGCACAGCAACATGCTGACACTGTAATATCTGTGCCAAGCCGGTGTCATTACGAACCCAGTCCCTATCGGCCCCACAGAGCCTGTTGCTTGGCAACCTGGAAATGGACCTCGTCAAATGGGGCCTCGAGGATCGATGGAGTCTTCACATGCCACGCATGGACGCACTATGTGGTTCTCCAATTCAACCCACCGGGCCGTTGTGGTTCTGTACTCTAACATAAACTACGCTGACATCAAAAAGCCAGAACAGACGATCTAGCTGCATAACGGTCCCAGTGAACAAGTGGAAAAATCGAATCCGAACACGACACCTCCGCCCTCCGCGAGACTACCCGCGGGAAGATGTCCCAGAAGCTCTCGTCGCATGGCCTAACTTTGTGATGCCATATCAGCGAAGTTTGAGCGAATGCCCCTTAGCGCGGCTACGTGGTTTATCTCCTTCCTATTTCCCTCCACCGTACCGGCCTGGCCCCAGAATATCTGCGATGCCTGCGCAGTGCCGAGAAATATCAGGGGAAGCTATGGCCGGGACGGAAAACATCCACCGCTGGTTCCAAGACGGACATGCGGCATGCCGTCATCTCTCGTTTGCCCCTCACGTTCTTCTCAAGCCTCATCAATGTCTCTGCCGGTGCCGCCGCCCACGGCCCGCACGGGGGGATTGCTAACCCGGAATTTCACGAGAAGACCAAGAGAGGAAGACAGAGATACGTTGCACGGACAAGAAAGAGGCAGATATCCTGCTTGCTTCTGCTGAATATGAAGCCTGCCATTCAGTATGATTACGCGAGTCACGCGATCGGGCGGCACCGAGCCCATCCGGCCTTTTCCCCTCCCTCCTTCTCTCGCTGCCCCCAGATTCCTCAATCCCTCAGCCACTCGACTTCACTATCATCCCCGAGAGGCCCCGTCCAGACGCGCCCCTCTTCCTTCGCTTGAATTAGTCAAACGTTAAACGGCAGTTGACCCCAGTCAACGAAGCAAGCCGAGCTTCCTAGTTGCGGCTCTTGGCGAAGACTCCGCAGCGTTAATCGACTATCAGGACAGGGGAAGTCGGGCGCTATTCGCTTCTAACTGGCGCGCTCTTGGGCGGAGCATCCAGTGTCATCAGTGAAGCTGGCATGGCCACTGTCATCGCTGCACGTGTTGAACAGCCTGAATGAGAAATCCGAGCGCAGTTCCCCACAAGCCAGCACGGAAAAGCACCGCCTTCGCACGCGCCAATTTCCAAATGGGAAGACACCTTCATCAAAAGGCTTGATGATCATTTCAGGAAGCTGGCTGCCAACGCAGACATGGGATGAACGCATCGTCTTACTCGCCTCAAGGTTACTCACCAATCTAGATGTTTGCATGTCGGTTTTCATCTTCCGACGTCGAATCCAGAATGCGAACCCACACGATCGATAGGAATACGAGGTTGTGGGAAAAGGCAATATGTCATTTCTTGGTGTCTTCACTCAACACAGAAGGCCGCAGCTGCAGAGTTGCGCCAGAGTCCATGTCCTCCTCGAATGCAACAGCGCTTACCCGCATATTCTGCCCCAGACCATTCACCCACCATCACGCATGGTCCTGTACCTGAACCTCGCTGATCAAAGACCGCATCGGGGCAGCTTTCTAGTTTAGACCGCGATGCCAGTGCTCTTTGGCCGGCAATTGGGCCATATGGGGATCTCCCGCCTCCAGATAGTCTATTGCAAGACCCCCTCTATGGTCGGAAATCAGGACGGATGTGGCAGGCGGGAAGAGGTTAGGGCGCGTGTGGAGTTTGCGTAGCTTTTTAATTAAGTCCTGGTCAGTTCGTAATCCCTACATCGGGTGGCCCAACCAATGTCAACACGCGACCTTCCACATTAAGCATAAGTTGAACTAATATGGCTCCTCTGTTAAGGTAACCTCCGACGGTCTTGGTAAACAACTCCCAAGCAAATCAAGAGCCGGAAACCCTTTCCAATGTCTCATTCAATGGTAAGTCAGCTCGAGTCAATTCATGCCTCCAGCCAACCACAATTCTGCCTCCGCGGGGCTAGTGGTGGTCGGTCCTCTCATTTACCTTAGATAATCAGATTTGATGTTCTTTGAAGTTCGATCCATCGGCGTAAAGTTCGAGACCCCTTTCTCGCTTGACTATGCTGCCGTAGTCGGAGCTTGAACCCGCGCCAGAACCACACAGACAACATGACAAAAGATCCAACTCCCAGATATCAACCGGGGAGGAGGCCTGAGACAAGGAAGTTGAACCGAAAAGCTCGGCGCGCTTGAAAACAGCGGGTAAGGAAGTAGGTCAGCTTTAGCTTTCTGGAAGGTAATAGCTCCTAAACAAGCATGTTCGTTCTCGCGTGCTCCCATGGAGTCGGGGAACCCACAACTTTCCTTGCTCAAGTACCTGGCACCTCTCGCTCTAGGACCAGTTTAGGAAGCTTGACAGCTCCAAGCTGGAGACCGTAGGGCTTGGCGGGACATCACGCAAGATACTACACCGATATGCGCAATATCAAAGATGGAATCGACAGCAACTCCATTCATCTCAGCCTCCGTCGATATCTTGGAAATCCAGTATAAAGATGGACACGACATCCGCCCTATCTTCATCTTTCGTCTCTTCAGCCCCATCCGCTCTCCTCTGATCACTTCTCCTCCTCGGTTCTCCCCTCATCATCACAATGGCCTCCCTTCGCCGCCTCGCTCTCGCCGTCGGAGCTCTGCTCCCGGCAGTCCTCGCCGCCCCCGCTGCCGTCAACAGACGCGCTGAGCCCGCGGCCGCCCCTGGCAAGTACATCGTCACCCTCAAGGAGGGTGCCGCTGCCAGCGTCGAGTCCCACTTGAACTGGGTCGCCGACGTCCACAGACGCTCCCTGAGCAAGCGTGACACTGTCGGTGTTGAGAACACTTTCAACATCAGCAACTGGAACGCCTACTCTGGCGAGTTTGATGAGGCTACCATTGAGGAGATCAAGGCCAGCGCCGACGTAAGTTGACGAATATCAACCACTCAAGATATCACATAAGCATACCTCTAACACTATGATACAGGTTGCTGTCGTCGAGCCTGACTACTACATGTACCTCTCTGACTTCGAGGTTGAGGAGCGTGCCCTCACCACCCAGTCTGGTGCCCCCTGGGGTCTGGGATCCATCTCCCACAAGACCTCCGGCTCTACCTCGTACATCTACGACACCTCTGCCGGTGCCAACACCTACGCCTACGTCGTTGACTCTGGTGTCATCTCCACCCACACCCAGTTCGGTGGCCGTGTCACCCTCGGCTTCAACGCCTTCACCGGCACCCACACTGACACCCTCGGCCACGGCACTCACGTCGCCGGTACCATTGGTGGCTCTACCTACGGTGTTGCCAAGTCGGTGAGTTTCACTCCTATAAGCTTCTTGCGTAATTGATACTAACATCCCATTCTCAGACCAACATCATCTCCGTCAAGGTCTTCCAGGGCGCTCAGGGCACCACCTCCTCCATTCTGTCCGGCTTCAACTGGGCCGTCAACGACATCACCTCCAAGTCCCGCGCCGCCCGCTCCGTGATCAACCTGTCCCTCGGTGGCCCCGCCTCCACCACCTGGACCTCCGCCATCCAGGCCGCCTACACCCAGGGCGTCCTCTCCGTCGTCGCTGCCGGCAACGGAGACGACAACGGCAACCCCCTCCCTGTCTCCAGCCAGTCTCCCGCCAACGCCCCCAACGCCCTGACCGTTGCCGCCATTGACTCCAGCTGGCGCCCGGCCTCCTTCACCAACTACGGTGCTGGCGTCGACATCTTCGCCCCTGGTGTCTCTATCCTCTCTGCCTGGATCGGCGGCAACTCTGCCACCAACACCATCAGCGGTACCTCCATGGCCTGCCCCCACGTTGCTGGTCTTGCCGTCTACCTTCAGGCTCTTGAGGGTCTCTCTACCCCTGCTGCCGTCACCAGCCGCATCAAGGCCCTCGGCACCTCCGGCCGCGTCACCGGCACCCTGTCCGGTAGCCCCAACCTCGTTGCCTACAACGGCAACGGCGCGTAAATCAACCTTTTATGATATGATCAGTCATAGCATGAAGGAACCGTGGGTGTCAATAATATTAGGCACGACCATGTTTTCTTCTTGAGATATAATAAAGTAGTTGATTGGGATGGTAACTAGAATAACGATTAATCCAATAAGTCTTATTCACAGAACTTTGATTCTTGCTTGACTTTGAATGCTGGGATTCTCATGATACTAAGATATCTGTAATTACATGGCGCGTAGAGAATGTCTCGTACGGTACACATCCTCTTGGTATTCATGACTTTGACAGATATCCCATGTCAGGAGATGGTTCAGTCTTGGGGTGCCGGTTTGTAGTTGTCTTGGTGACATCAGAGCTATGCCCAGAATCTTCGGCTAATATCAAGGACTTGACTCTTAGAACCTACATAATTATCGTTCTCTTCAGAGGGCTGTAAAGTCGATGCTCAGGCAGTGCGGACCGGCCACTCATACTACCATATGGGTAGATTGAGCATGATCATATCGATGGCTACATCTGTCATTGATGAAGTAGGTCCCTTTGATTTAACTCTTTGGCATTGTTTATCGAAACGACCTATCCGACGAATACTTGTCTAAGCTAGAAATTACCCCTCCACATGTTCTCTTTGTATGCCTCGAGGGTAGTAGCAAAACAAAGCGAAGCAAGACGCCTTCACCACCAAAGCCAATGATATCATCCTTTCCCTGAACAAACAGAAAACGCCCCAGCAATGAATAGGTAGTATGTGCAAGAATCTCTCCCGAAGTAGCTCTGAGCTACGAGGGTTTACGATCGGCCCAGAGCGTTGAACCAGCTTCTGCGTGGGTCCTCGGAGGGATCCTCGAAGACCTTTTGGCGGGCGGCTTCGCTTTGAGGGTTGTTGTACTTAGAGAAGAAGCGATCCATTTGCTGAGACTCAGTCTTAAGCTGGGATCGGATGTTCAGGGCGACGGCGGAGACTGCGAGGCGAGGTGTGTTAGTTGACTTCACTGGAGACGTGGTAGGGCTGAAAACTGGGCTTACCAATGCCGACGGTGATGGCAGCGGGGAGGAACCTGGCAAGAGCCGGGGTAGTGGTGGGAATTCTGGCGGGTTGGTTGACCATTGTGAGAGTTGTGGGTTGAAGTGAGGTGGTTGCAGATCGTGTGAGTGTGAACGGTGGGGTGGTTCAGGTAAACCGGGGAATAGTTGCAGTGGACTTTTGTGTAATTGAAACACTGAAGAGTTGAGCTTGCTTTTGTGTGGTCGATGTGAGACTGGAGTGCATCTAAGATCGTGTTTCCCCCCATCTTCGTTGAAGACATTTATGTATTCGAACTCGCCTGCCTCTCACCTGCTTCTCCCGAGCGTGGTGTGGTTGGCGTGGTCATCTTTGCCGGTGTTGTCTGTTGATAGTTCGACTCTGCTCGAGGGTGGTGCGGTGTTGCGGCCGGATCTGGCGGTTTGGTGGTGTGATGTGTGTCCCGATGGCGCGGGTCTGTCATTTTTCTCATTTTCCGGGGGGTTCCCTCCAAGCTGCAGAAGACCCAACTGTCAAATTTTGGGCATGGAGAAGGCCGGAACCCCTGTTCTTTCATGGCTCCTTTGGGACCAAATGGGGGCAAGATCTTGCACTAAGCCTGATTACTCTTGCGCTATCCCTCGTTGGTTGGAAGGATTTTGAAGATCTGAACCTTTCTGCGTGGTGTCTCTGCCCAGCTGTGCTCAGCGTGACTCTGCAAGTCGAACGATGCATACCGGGTTCTCTTCGTAAGCATGTGCTCTCATTCGTCGGGTCCTCGCGGCGCAGCAGTCCAGAGCTGGCAGAGCGGGCAGTCCAGTCCCTCGGAAGGTGTTCTGTCGGGCCATGTTGGCCGGAACGCCTAGATTGATGGTATCATGGACTTCGCCGAGCGTAATTTGCGCCGAAAGGAATGAGGTCATGCCTCGTTTTCAGGCTCGCTGTTGGAGCTTGCGCGCAGCACGGGAATATCATGGCCCGACGATATTGATTGAGCATTTCATGTCGCGAAATAACGGAGAGCGCCACGGCAGACGCATAGTCCGGCAGCGCCGAAAGACACCTTTTCGGCCCTTGCCGCCTGTCTCTGTGCTTCCTCTGTGCTGGGCGCGTCAGCTGACGCCTGCAACCCAGTCGAGTTTGGAGGGTTAGCCGCTCTACGAGTCAGTTCAGAACCACACCAAAACTCCAACTTGGGAACGCCTTGTGCCGGACGAGCAACTTTAAGCCATTGTAAAGTGGGAAAGCAAGTTGATTTCCGCTGAATCCTCTATATGCATGGTATCTGAGGTAAAATTTCCCGTTGCAACTCCATAATTCTCAGTCAACATTGAACCCTCAAGTCAAGAAGTTGTCAACAGACCACTCTCTATGAACTCCCCACCATCGCGCAAGCTCCTTAGCAAGTGAGCTTGACATTCTGTAAAGTTGATTGAAAGCTGATGTTGCACTTCTCTCCTGCTGCCAAGCTGTATGTTTTCCATGCGTTCTATACAACGTCGAGAATTAGCATTGTTGCTTCCGCATTTTCGCCATATTTCCATGTAGACACCCCGACATCAATGGCCGGGGAGGGGCACATGTCTTTTGCTTACCATGTTGGTCGTTGGGTTCCAAAACTGCACAGCAAAGTTCACCTGGTAGTTGACCTCGTTCTTCATATCGTAGAAAAAAAACTCCTTCTCGTAAGTCTTTTGGGTTGGATTCGTTCTGCCGATCGAAAGGGTTTGCAAGCCGACGGTGACGCTAGTGCCGATGTCTCTCGGGATGGAGTATGATGTGCATCTTAGTGGGTTGTTTCCATCGCCGGAGCCAACTTCAGCGCACCCTGCCTCGGCGATGCTAAACAGGAGAGACATTGCGCCAAGCGCGACGGAGAAGCCGGAGAACTGCATGGCTTCAGACAGATAATAATTAGATACGGTGTAGTAACAATTGTGGAGATTGAGTGCATACTAGGAATTGAGTTGTGTTTCTGTGTTCAACCAAGCTAGATATTGCAGAGTCGTAATGGGATTGAAGTCGATGGGAATTTACAGGCATCTCCTGTTTTCCATGCAGAGGTCATGCTCTACATCATATACCTCATAGACTCTTCGAGCCAAGCAAATTGTTACACTGTCAATTCTATCACTTTTAGATGATTGACTCGGTCTCGCATTCTCCCGCAACTCCTCTACCTAGCTTGAGCCAGCTTTGGCACGCACACGAGTCAATATAATGCCGTCTCAACGCTTTGAGCACCAGAATGAGGCTAGCCTCTCTATTTAAGCTTTCTCCGCGAGATGAAACTCCTCTACCTTGGTCTGCACGGGAATTAAGACCCATTAAGGGGCTCACTACAGTCTACGAGTTCTCGTCAAGCGAGAGAAGTGCCATCAATGGCTGGAAATCTAGCTCAGTCGACATACTAGCCAAAGATGGGATAACTGGTTAACCATTGCAGGGCATCAGCAAAGAGCCTGTAGACGGCCGCGATTCGACAAGGCTCTGTTCGTCTCATTTATTGAATGCTTGACAATCCGCAGATTGTCGTGTCACAACTACCTATACTTGAAGTTATGCTGTGCCATCATTAACGCACACACACCAGATGTGCAGTGCAGCCTTCTTTAATTTTCCTCACGCCACCTGAGCCATTTTTCGAAAAAGGCGGTCAAACAAAGGGAGGTGTACAAAATTTCGTCGCAGGGGACTCACATTAATAGACTTGGTCATTGCCATCACTCAAAACGTTGGTGGAAACGCAAAGCCACTATGTCGTGTCATTGAGCACGAAGCCCCTTTGAGCCAGGAAACCCTCGATATGTCTGGAAGAAGGTTCTAACTTGTAATCCAAGCGTCTACCCAAGACTCAGATTAAGCTTCCGGTTCGTCTCACCATGGCGGTTCATCCGGTGTAGTATTGTAGATCTGCCGAGAGTTGTGGAGCTCTTTGCGTGAGACCAGGTCCCGGAATCTTGGTTCAACTAGGCCTGGTACCTGCAGGTGCTCGCTGATACAACGTGTTGACAACTTAGCCTGCATTCCATTGCCGATGTGTCAAACGACACATTTTGCATCACTTCACATACGTTCCCCAGCGAAGGCATACCCGGGCCACAAGCGTGATGCATTTGGCTTGTATCAGTATCTTCCTCTCACTGGAAGTATCTTGCTTTGGTGTTTGGACCAGAGTACTTCATAAGCTCATTTAATGACCCGAAGTTGATGGACCCAGAATCCAAGTCATTACAGCCTAACGATCTAAGGCGATAGCAAACGGGGGTTTTCAAGGAGTCATTGATGGAAGCAACCGATTATTTTCATTAGGGACCTCATCGTTTTCGGAGTATTCCATCTATGAAGGTAAAATCATGTTCAATGAATGTCCTGTTTAATGAGGCTTTGTCGTTTCAAGGTGTCGAAGAAGAACAAAATATGTACAAGAAGGAAAGAAATCTCAGACCTCTATGGCCGTCGAAGCAAACAAACACAATCTCTCCGAGAATCCGCAGCAATACACAACTACTTTGGCCCAACACATATCCTATCTAGGTGCCTTGCGTTCTGCAAAACACTCATCGGCTACCAATTACTGAGGAGATCCTTGCCAAGTTTGATGGATGAGCGAGGGGTGGTTGGTCGCAGGCTCGATCGTCCTCTTGCTGCAGCCAGAGGAAACGGAGACGTTGTTGAATCGATCCGCAACCCAAGCCAGATAATCGACATGCGACGCCTGGAAAGCCTGGTCATGACCGAGCTCGGGATACAGAAGCAGCTCTGCAGGCGACTCGGGGAAAGCCTTGCAAGTTGCATCAAAGTCCTGCTCCATAGTTTCGGCGTAAGTGAGAATATCTTTGGTGCCCTGGACAACCAACATCGGGGCTGCCCACTGATGTACGCCGGCTCCGTTGTAGCGCTCTTGCCAGTCAATGACATCGGGGTGTGTCAGCCAGCTGGTATTCTTGTACAGCTGGGTCTCAGTCAGGCTGCCGTAGATAGTACCGCCGGTCTTGAGACATCCCTGGTTTGATAGAGGAATGCGGCTGGCAACAATGTCGCTAACGTAGTCTTCTATCCGGATCGACTTCAAAAGCTTTGACAGAGACTGGAGGAAGTAGACGGATACCACATCTCCTACGGGGCCTCCGGCCGCGCGGCGGAATGACTCGGGGATGAGTGACAAGGGCCGAAGCGCAGGCGCAACCGAAACGGCACCGATGAATCCACCAGTGGCCTTTCCAGCCTTTGCCTCTCTCTCGTTGGTGCGCCACGCAGTCAAGCCACCCTCGCTGTGTCCAACGACAACCCATTCCTTGGACAACCGCTCACCAAGGGCTTTGCGAGCTGCCTGAAGGCTGTGGCTCACGTCAGCAGCATGGAGTGCGCCTGACTCGTACATGAAGCCCTGGGGAATGTCACTGCCCTGGCCAGCATAGTCAGGTGCGATGACGGCGTAACCTGCCTGGGCGAGGATGAAGGGCGCCTCCCACTCATAGTAGAGTCCTCTATGATTGGTAGGCGCACACTCACGACTGTAGCCCGCAGTTCCGTGGGCCCAGACAATGGTACGGAAGGGCTTGTCTTTGCCCTGGGGGTTCGACCATGGGAGCAGTGCGAACGCGGTAACGGGTAGGGGCTTGCCGTCTATATCTTCGCTCATGTAGAAGAAGCGAGAGAGGGACATGCCAGCGGGGACGGTCCAGATCTTAGCGGCCTGGGTGCCCGTGAGGTCTTGCCATTTTACCAAGTCTCCGACGGCGTAGTCTGAGAGGTTCGATGGGTTGGCGTAGAAGGGATCGACATTGACGTCGACATTGACCCAGTCCTTGGTTTCGATAGCTAGTGAAGAACGGTACGCAGCTTCGCAGATCTCATCGCAGTTGGTGCGAAAGTCTTGGGCTTGAGCACCGATTTGAAGCGACGAGATGGCTAACCACCCTAGGGCGAGGGACCGTATAGCCATGTTTATGGAAGGACTTAGTCCGAAAAGAGAGTGGGTATTTGAGGAGAAAAATTGCAGAGATGAAGAGCTCGATGCTTTGGAACTTCGAGAAATTCTAGCGTCTGCGGACTGATCTTTATATTGCCCCAAAGTCATCGTGCCGATGCCGGGGCCGATATCAGATGCCGTAGCCCAGTTCAATGAATGACTATCTAAGCAAGGGTCTGTCCACATTCACCACGACGTTGCGGTTCTGTAAGCGAGATGCTAGGCTCTTGGCAGCATGCAATGGAGAGCCGTTAGGGGCAACGAGGCATACTACTGAATTTTGAACTAAAAATCCCTAGCGGTCCATGGTCGATAGTTTTGATGGAATGGGTTCTCTCAATGGTACGGACTACCTTCATATTACTTTTGTGAGACCTAGAGTTTCCCAAGCATCAAGATTTGCATCCGTAGCATAGGATTTCAGCACTACAACACTATCAAACATGAACAAATAGAAAACCAGGAGGCATCATTGAAACATTTCTGTTTCTTTGCAAATAAGAGTTTAAGGTTGTTTCCCTGTCCATATCCAAGAAAAATCAGATGATGTGCCGTAGCTGAAGAAGCATTGGAGCTGTAAGTGACCATCAACTAACCGAATCCAGCAGGTCAACGCGCCAATAGAACGGCCGCATGATGCTGAGTGGGGAGGGACGCGACTCTATCGACAGTAGCTGTGATATGCTCCGACCGACCGGGCCTGAACAGACCCCGCAAAATTCGAGTCACGGTGGCCGAGGGAACCGGAATGTTTGGATAATAGAGCATTCAGCAATTCAATATCAAATCCCAAGGTCGTTTTCGGTCAGAGAGCAGCATTGAATACTATTCAATTGATATCGACAGCGCCATCATGACATTGACTCAACTGTAAAGCGACCCGCAATGGCAATTGTCAATGGAAGCACGCCATGACACACACCACACAAACTCCAAGTCCCGTCGACATCAAACTATCGCGAAACCCCCTCTTGATTATGCCTCAAGTAAATTGTCATTTTCACATCATTTCCGGGATTCAATATGTCCGAAGTCTTCATGAGCTTACTGACATGAGAGTCAAGACAGCCAAAGAATGGAAGACCGGATGACGGAGGAATTGTGAAGGCAGTCATCCTTCGTTCTTCCCTCTGGTCTCCCGGAGAATGACAGAACTCAGCGGCTAAGTTTCGCGAAACAGAGTAACACACTTCATCATATGCGAATGCTATAGCTTGATGAGTTTGGCTCTCATGGGTAAGTTCATGTCAATTGCCGTTCTCAAATCTTAATGCGGCGAGAGTCTGGATTTGGTAAAGTATTTACTCTTGCGGCCCGTATCTACTAGCTCTCGTTGACTGTGCATCTTCTCTAATCGTTACCAGCTGCAAGGTGTCAGTAGTCTGTAGGATCTCCGCCTGAACAAATGTGACTATACTTCCGGGATAAATTAATCATCAGTAAGACTGAGATACGTAGGGGAGAAAAATACGGAAACCTGCCACCGGCTAAAAACGAGCAATAGACCAAGCCCTTTTAGAAGATGACAACTTCCTTCACCAGAGATGAGCTGAAGGTCTTATATTGTTCATAGAGCTACAAGTGACACGACTTTCCTAGCGCGTCGTGACTGGCGCAGAGATGTCAAGAGTCACCAGCCAAACCCCGTGTTATTAGCTTTCTGTGTAAATTCAGCGTAATACCCACTAGCTATTAGCCTTCCTCCACGGCCCAGCCTGCTCGATCCAAATCCTTGAGACGAAGCTGAAACAGTCATCTTTACTCAAGTGACTTCACGTAGGCCTGAGCAGCGCTACAGTCAATGTGGTAGGGGCATCACTTGACACATCGTACTTCCGTCTCACTTAATCATCAAGTGTCAAGATGCCTTTCAAGGACTCAGAGTGTATGAATACATAGCTTCTGCTCTTCGTGATAGACTCTCGGAGATATCCCTGATGCCGGGACTCGAATGACCCTCGGCTGAGAAGTCCCAAGAAGATGAACAGTCTTGCGAACTTAATTACACGTATATCCAATGATTTCCCTCAACCCAAAGGGATATGTTATAGAAGCATGATTACGTCGTCTCTAATTTGCGAAAGAAATCTGGTAAGGTCCGGCACCGCGAGTGAAGTAGCGGTTCAAATCGCAGTCCGCTCCAGGAGCGAGAACGAGGCCCATGAAATCATTGTAGCTCTCTTCGATACGAACGCGGATCGACTTGGTGCCTCTGTTCTTAAAGTTGTAAGTGATGTCGTCGTCGCAGTCGCCTTCCGGATCGCAGGAGTCCCTGCTCTTCTGCATCTTGACGGAGATGGTTGTTCCGGCCCAGTCGTAGGTGTTCGTCTGCCCAACTCTTGTCGGCGCCACGCGATATTTGTTGTGCAAGTAGGGTCCGTCACCGCCACCGCCGCGAGGGCACTCCGCTGCGGCGCTGACCATGCCAAGGATGGCGAGGAAAGAGAGGGAGGCAGAGATTTGCATCGTTGTAGAGACTGTGGGGTTTGATCTGTTGGTTTTTGGTATCAGTCTTTGTATCATCGAGGCTTCTTTGGTGATGTACTGACTTGTAAAAGAATGGCAATGTAGTTCTGTTAGAAGCCTACTAATTAGCGTGATGTCGAGCAGCTGATGGAGATAGGTTGTTGACTACCTTACCAGATTCGAAGGGGCTCACAAGCAGTACAAATACCCAGAGATACTGGTGCATAGTCGTCAATTCTACCGCATATTTCAACGACCTGGATATCACTATAGGACGACGTCCCGGATCAGATTGGCCAGCATCATAGCTTGAAGCTTGTTAGATGGAAACTGACTACTTACTCAACGCTGTGACTACGCCTCGTTTTCGTATGCAGAGCTAGCTCGAAAGGATAAACTCGACAAGCCTCACTCGCTTCGGATACATTGCATTCCTATAATTTCAAGTACATTGGACGTCGCCTTGACCAGTTCGTCTGTTGTCGCGACTTGTCTAGTTAGTCGCACCAACTATCGGCCGAAGGCTTGGCATCATGCCAATGCGCGATTTTGACTTTGTTGTACTATCATCGTGAGATTTAGGTCATCACAGCAATGACTCGTGCCGTAGTCAGCTCGAATTTCTGCTTGAAGCGGACCTGAAGCCCGGGGCCGAAATAAGAAGCGAGGCCCGTCATTGTCCAATTGATCACGTCGTGCACTTACGACAGACTGGTTTCTGAGATGGTCTTCCATCGACATTGAAGACCGTGGCTTTTAGCAGTGAGCCAACGAAGAGGCACAAAAAAGAAACTTCCAAGGACCACATCATGGCTCCGTGGCCTCAAGAGATCTGATGTATTCGAGGTGCCCTAGCGTCATACTTCTGCCTTGAGTCCAAGCACTTTACTGACTTCTTTGGTGAGGGTCAACCAATATAATCGCTCTTACAACCTTATTGCCCTCCCGCAGGCAATGCGCTCTCTGACTCGTGTCGGGGATACATACGTGTAGATACGCGGATAGCTCCATATTACGAGGCGCATTTAGCTTTGGTCCGTGAACTCAATCTACCAATGGCTTTCCCATCATCGCAATTGTAGTCTTCTTCAAGGGATCATTTCCGCCAAGTGCCGGCCATCATTGGTCCGAGGCAGCATCAGTCTGCTCCAGCACTTTCCGCCTGGCATTAAAAGAAGCAAGTATTCGTCAGTTAATTGCGTTAATTTGCGCCGGGACATCACGGAATCCATATGATTCGCCAGCCTGACCTCAGGTAAAGACTGGACACTGCGACGTTAAGGGCCATGTCAATTTAAAAATTGGATGTGGGAACTTATTCGCTTCGAGACGCAGTCTATAAATGGGACTAAGCAGCCAAACTTTGGCACAAGTATGTTTCTCTGACCTCAGTTCAGAGGAAGGAAGGGTATTTACTCGCAAGGCTGACAAGATGAACGAGCGCTTTCCGAGAGCACGACTTCATCAGGTCTATTTTCCACCCCCACCAATGAATCATTACTCGATCGCGGGCGCCAAAGTGACGACAGCCCAGTGCACCTGAGACTTCTCATCCTTCAACGGCGTCCAGTGCGTGACGAACCTCTCGTCGCCGCGGAACAACGCGCTCCTTCGAGTCTGTAAACGGACTTCGACGCTGATGGGCGCTCCGGTGCGAAGGGCGTTCCGTACGCGCGTCTTGTAGTCGGACTGGTGGTTGACCATGTTCTGCTTGAGGAACCGGAAGACCTCCTGGCCCGCGACCAGGCCGACGGTGTTGTTCGCCGGGTGCAGCATTTCCAGGACACCTTCAGAGTAGAATTTGATTATGAAGGAGTCGTAGCTGACAATTAGGTACTGGGACGTTCATGTTAGTAAGGGCGGTTCGCTGCTAGAGGATAGCAAGCTCGGTGGGGTGGGAGTAACTCACTTTTGAATAAGCAGTGTAAAATTCCTTCATCTGTGCGCTCAAGTCGCGTCCTTCTAGCTTGTGCAACAACTTGCTCTCCATGCCCGGATCGGCGGCGATCCCGTTGGGCACATGGTCATCGCTGACCTTCATCCCCAGGGCTTTCAGGAATGCTTTTCGAGCCGAAGGTTGAGAACCTGCGCGATGTAAAGGTGCCGGCGGTACCTTGGTATCCTGGGTTTGAACGTCGTCATTGGTAGATGTCGACAGAACTCTCATCACGTCTGCGTTGCTATGAATAGTCGTTGAGCAATTAATCTGGCCGCCGATGAAGAATGCCAGTTTGCCGGCTTCGTTGTAGAGTGGGGCTGTGTAGGAGGATCAGGTTAGCCTTAAGAAAACTTGACTTGAGGATGTATGTGTGCGCATTCGAGTGCCTGTAGCACGACCCTAGGGTAGGATTGCCGCATTCTCAGCCAAGTTTATATTTACTTACCGACATAGAGCAAGTTCCAGAAAGGATCTCCGTTCTTCTTGTAGTTCAGTATGAGTTCAACAGACTCCTTTCGCTCGTCGATCGCGTTCTTTAATCGTCGGACAGGAACGCGATCGGTATGCGCACCCTGGAGGAATCTACAGTTTCGCGGAATGATTTCGGGTCTAGTATAACCAGTGACTTTGATGAATCCATCTGAAGCAAAGACAATTGGGTTATCTGCAAGACTTTACTCAGGAGTTAGCATGCGCACGAGACAAAGAGAGTCATGGGAAGGCGTCAAATTACCCAGGATTCGTCAAGCAGAAGCAATCGCCGAGTCCTTGATAGCTATGTCGGTTGGTAGCTAAGGCTCTCGTTGCGCTCAGTGCCATCTGGTAGCGCACAAATCGAGGATAGATATCTAGGAAGACATCCTGTTCAACGCTCTCTTGAAGATCCGTAAACAGTGTTTCCATGGACGGAAGCGTCTTCGTAACCAACGACTTCATGTCGCCATGAACGGACTTTCTCAGTTCCCCATTGACGTTGATCTGCTTTGACGAGTCGTCGGCAAGGAAGTCCTTGTGGATGCTCGTCATAATCCCTGCTAGGTCATTGAGAACTGTTTGGTATTGCTCGACCTATAGTGCGAAGGTGCCGTTAGTGACGATGCTTTGAGATACTGCACTGATGTATTAGCCTCTCACCTTTTTGAGGAATTCAACACTTTCGCTGCAGAATCGAGCTTCGCTAAACTTCAGCAGTTGGTGCACAGTCGTCGGGTTATGCAAGACGACCTGAAAAATACCAGGTCCGAAGAAATCAACAGTACGGTTCGACGACCCGTTGCTCGTTACGCTATGCTTCGAAATAGATTGTCTCGAAATCGAAATAGAATCATCGCTCATTGCCCTCCGTGCCGCCGTCGGCGGTCGATAATCTGACGTCAGGGTCGAGCCCCCGAGGCCATTCTTCACGCTGTAGTCTAGTGTCTCCTCTTCCATGTCGGAGTACTGCTGCTTATTGTACGTCTGCCTTCGAGCGGCGCGCGATGTCTGATGCGGGCGTCTCTGGCTGATTGGTGGAGGCTCGGCGTCGAGGTACAAGCGATGATGATCAAGCACCGGCGTCCTGAGCTCTCTCTTGTGTGCGGCGAGGGCTTCGGCTGCTCGAGATCGGGGAGGCGGCTGCGATGATTGACGCGACGAGGTTCTTGAGGTGGTCGGTCGGCCGCGAGTCTGGCGACTTTGCGCCGCCGGCGGGCGGGAATCTTCCGTAGGTGCGTGGATGGCAGTGACGGGAGTCGTTGCTATGCTTCGGTGCCCATGGCGTGTCTCATTGCGGTAGTCGTGGTATCCGTGGTCTTCTTCCTCGTCGACGGGGTCTTGATGCTGGTCCTCTTCCTCCTCAGAGTCGTCGTAGATGATCCTGCGTGGTCGTCGACCTCCTATCGGGGGAGGTGTTGCTGATCGGACAGCGCTGGAGGATCGCACCATGCTCTGGTGGGAGAGCTCCTCTTCTTCTGCGACTTGTGCCAAGAGTCTCTTTGCGGCCTCGATCTCCTCGGCGCGCGGGGGTCGCTGCGGCGTATTGTAATCGTGTCGCTTGAGCACTCGTTCGGGGCTGTCAATGCTAGCTTGATCGGGACGAGAAGACTGGCGTGGAGGCACAGCTACTGTGTCCCTGTCAGACTTTGTGTAAAGCCGCCGTGGTGGTGAGTAATCCCGGGATACGATGTCTGTCCGAGATAGAGGACGGGAAGGGCGACTGAGTTCCGTGCTGTCTCTCGCTGAATGAGATTTCCCATTTGCTCCCGTTGTCCCATTTCTTTCTTGTCTTCCTAAGGCCGTATCCCGTAGTCCATCGGAGTCCTTTCCGGTTCCTCCTAGCATCAGACTAGACTCCGAAAGAGACCGCCGGAACTGAGGTCGTGAATGTTCTTCATCGCTGTCTTCAGACTCTTGGCCAATGGTAATGCGCGCCGTCTCGATGGCCGTGGTGTCTACCCGTGGTAGGACCCGCGTAAAGAGCTCGTCGTCGATGGGCCCTGTGGGAACTGACTTTGCAGCGTTTCCGTTCCCGGTGCGAGAATAAGGCGGACCGTCATGATCGACGTCATAGCCAGGCGCCATGGCTTAGTGAAAGACTGCTCTATGGCGCAAAAATAAGAACGTCGCTTAATCAAAGGAGGACAATACTTTCTTCGCTAGTAGAGAGAGCGAAACCTTGCTTGTTCGAATGGCACGCGAATGTCTCAACTTGCCGCCATGTGAGTGGACGTTTTCAGAAAAAGAAGGAAAAAGAAAAGACTGTCCAGAGAGGAATACAAAGAGGGCGTTTGGCGTTTTCTTGAACCAGCTCCAACTTGCCACGGAACCAACCCGCCAGGCGCAACCCAGGCCCCGGCAACAATTTGATATCTCCATCCTACCATGCACGCTCGAGCAGTCTCGTCCCAAACCACATTTCCGGCACTTGGCGTCAAGCAGGGGAATGCTCGCCAGCGCGAGAGGGGTTGGACCCATCGAAACCTGTTTTCGCCCTCCTCGAACTACTATGGCAGAGGAGCCTTGGTGATAGCGAATGGCTGAATTGAGCGCAAGATTGGACGACAGGGCAGAAATCCGTGGTCCAGGTACCTCGTTAGCTTGTGCTTGGACCGCGACTTGGTGGGTGTTTGGCTGGGTGTTGCTTGCAAAACAGGGTGACATTTGTCTCCGGAACCTGGTCCCGTCCCCGATTTTCGAGTCCGGCTGCTCTAGTATCGAGACGTTTTTGCATGAAGAAAAAAACTCCTGTTGAACGTGGTATCCCCACCATCCGAGGCTGTGTTTGCTGCTCAGGGTTCGGTGCTCCCTTTGCGCTAATTATCAGGCCGTTCTTGAGGCCTGGATGTCGTCCTTCTTCCCCAGCCCAACGGGGCGTCGGCATCGTTGCTGACAACTCGACGGTTGAGTCCCTTCATGTCAGGAACCCGGAGATTGTGGGGTTCGTCGGAGATGGGCGTCAACGTGCACATCACCTCGTGTTGTTGAACAGGGATTAGGAGATCACCGATACCCGAGGTGGAAACCTGTCATCGATAGCCGGTTCAACTCCTATCAACACGAAAACTAGGCTTGCTAGCAGACAATAAATGTGACCAGATCACGCCAGGTTCAACGGCGCTTGGCATTGTTACAGTATCGACAATGTAGATCTGCGTGATTCGCGATTTGCCAAAGTTTGTGTTGCGATTGTTACGTCCCGAGCATCTCAGAGCATGTTTGCTGCGACCGTACGTAGGATCGCCGATCTAGTCTTGGTCTCCAACTCGCAAACAATTCAATCCGGATCAATCAGGATGTCCGCCAAGAGACTTTCTCTGTAAATTCTATGCACGGCAACATTTCGATCCACCTGCGTAGAGATGAAGCATGTTTGCTCCGTAAGATGGCGTTCTGGGACGGTTATTTTGCTCGGGTACCGGGAATGACGTGCCATTCGGCTTCTCTTGTGTCAATATCAGCCTTCGTTTATACCTCCAGAGTTGCCTACCGCGGTGATTGTCGCGATATCTGCTGCAATCTCAATCATCCGCCAGAGCCCGAGCGTCCTCTCCCTCTCAGGCTCTCCGCCAGATGGCCGTGAGATGAATGGTGACGCGGAGGATGCGATGTAACCCTGCACACATGGATGTGGCCCTGTGGCCAGACCATCGAGTACTACATGACGACACGATGATGGGGCTCGAGCGTTGAAGAATTGTTTGTTGGCTAGCGAAGATTCGGGCTGGTAAACATTTCCGTCCCGCAGCGCCCAAGCTTGCTAGCTTCCTCTCCGGGCTACCTAGTTGAAAACCCTCTTGTTTTGCCACACTCAAGAATCAAAAGATGATGTGGAAGTTTGACTCGACGGAGCAGGATCCGGCCAGCGTTTTCCTTCTTCAACATGTGCCCTATCCCAGCACTGGAGTCCCTGGATTTCTGGGATCAGACCTCGGTCCGACTCATACAAACTTGCAACTCGGTAGGGATGGGTTCGTCTCAATTTAGTTGATCGGGGCGTGCGCAATATCAGTCACGGAAAGTGGGAAGATTGACCAATAACATGAGCTTGGAAATGGAGCTTGGGTCCAGTCTTCATGCCCAAGTGAAAATTCCCGTAAAGTGACAGCGGCGACCAGGAAGGTCAATGCAACCTTCCCGGCGCTTGTGTGACAGAGCAAGAGAATAAGCATCTATCCACGATCGATCTAGAAAGTGAGAAGTGACCACCCGTTTTGGGGACAAAGGAAGGATTACAATGACTTTTCGCGGGAATTTACCCCAAGTCAGCGAGGAGGAGCACTCAAGGTAGACGCATTGTTTCATTCACCCGATGCGATCGAGTCCTCTTGAGTTAGAAATTATGGTGGTAGACTACCTCGTCTGGGATGGAGAATCGCCACGAAATGCCTTATCGAAATTTCATAATGGTTTCTCAGCCTGCTACAGCCGTTCAAGAGTACTGTGTATATGTGGCCTCCACAAGACACTGCCAACCTAGAATGTTAGAGGAGGCTTCCTGCTATTCGCACTTACTTTCCCCGATCCGGTGATGCATGTTGGTGAAGTCGTTTCAGGCCACAGTGCTCCCAACGTTACGGTTGTGTTATTTGACATGACCGCTGACACAGAGGATTGAACAGACACCTTGACGGGGTAATTCAACTCCGAAGACCAGCACTATCTTTCGCTGACTTTTTAGCATGTAACTCCAGCCTGCGTGATCGGAATACGAGTTATGACCCTACCTCGGCCGATCAATATTAGCATGCTATCTGGCCCTGAACCCTCTCTAACCTTTCAATGAGGGTAGAGAGAGTACGAAGCCAATCACAGGTTCGACGACGTTCATGTAGCATAGACCTTGTTATCTGATGAAAAGACAGAAAGTAAAGCCCTCGAGTGCCCAGCGCTTTGACCTTGGATTCGAAAGACCAGGCTAGTCGACATGTGATATCATATCTGTGTGAAGGACTATGCCATGCGCCGGACGACCATCTGGTGCAAGACTGGGACATCCCGACTGGAAAGCATAAAGCAGAATATTTGTTGATTTTCAGGTCTTTCCCGTCTGTCTGCTCTTGAACCGGCAATCTCGAGTTCACAATGGGATTGTATCGGTATTTGTTAACACGCGTATCCGATACAGCCAAAACCATGCTACCTTTCTATCCTCTGTGCAAATGAGACGCGCAGAGACCGCGAACGAGCATTTGCGGTCACTTCCTTGCACTGGTTAGGAAGAACGAATAAGTACTTGTCTCTTAGAATTATAGCAGTCGCCTTAATCATCAATAGCATTTCGATAAGTGAGGAGTCAAGGGAAACGATCAGGTGTCCAGGAAACCAATCAACCTACCTCACCTTAGTTGAGACATCGTGACTGGGGTCGAAGACTAATTCAAACGAAGAAGCGTGGTTCCGAATTCATGGGAGCAAAAATCTGTAACGATATCGTAGAGTCCAGGCAATGACTGCTGCGCCACTGGCGAGTGTGTGTAAACCGATGACATCTTCTAAATATTTATCCCCCGATCTCCATGGCTCAAAGATAGTTTGGTAGTGAAACGATCATCAATCAATTACAGAGATTCCTCGATAATGTTGATCCCCGTGATTTTGAAAGGTACGGCTGATAGGTTGGTGAGGGCAATGCAACCTAGTGTGGGAGCACACAATGTTTGTCATCAAGAGACCTTATTAAGAGCTGCCACAGATACGCGCTACTTTCTTAAGCTCTATATATCGTGCTCTTCGAGAAGAAAAAATCGGCCATTTAGACAGCAGATGATCAGACCGCCAGAGATACCGAATTGCCTATCCTTCATGTGAATCTGGTCATGCTCGCGGCCACTAAGATTAGTGAACCTGCAAGTGCCCCAACCTAGTACAATGGAAAGAAGGACCCGGTGATTCAGTACCACTACATCGCTGCTCATGACCCTCGTACTTATATATATGATGAGAAGGCGTCTTCGCTCTCCAGTAAAGCTGCACTCGATATGTACCTAGCGTGGGAGTGTTGCAATCGTTATGCGAGAATCAGTGCCTGGTAGCTCAGACATCATGTTCACGTTCAAATCGACATGTGAGCCGAGGTCTTCAGTGGGGTGGGCTTCAGCGGCTACAGGGCTTGCAAGGCATCAGTGCGGTGCTGCGGGTACCTTCTCAATTCCAGCTCTACTCTGTCCCCCCAGATGTTGCTATCTGCGCAGGTTGCAATAGTACGGGCTGGAGCTCCGAGCCTGAGAACAGGCGGGTTCTTAGTAACAGAGTCACATGATAGGTAGTCTCGAATGTATTTGTAATAATGGCCAACTTGGCCTTGGATGTGCGCAAATGTCAAGTTTCTACCAATATATAGCCCAGCTCAGACGTCATCGACTCTGGGCAATGAACCCTCCTACGGGCATGAAAACTGGAAATCAAAGTCCAACGCCATTTATATGCATTGAGATGCTCTCGTGATCGTGATCAATCGAACTTACTGTTGGCTGCCAACGTAAGTCTCACTGGTCGCGTCGCCGACAATGACGGTGACGTTGTAGTTGGACAGGGTCGAGGACGAGGAGGCGCCGTACAAGCTATACAGGCCAGCTGAGACAACGTACTTGCCAGCTGCGAGACCAGCAGGGATCGTGACTGTTTCGGTGATGTTGTCGAGAACATTGGACTTTTCTACATCGTGTGTTAGGAAACGGCGGCAAAGTATCAGCGTAGTTGTCTCGAGAAAACGTACCAGGTCCGAGGTAAAATGAGCCCAAGACGTTCTGGCCGAGAGTTCCGGGGTAGGCGGAGGCCTCGGGGGCGATTCCAAAGGCAATCGCGATATCCGCGACAGTCTGGATGTAGTTCTCAGTCTCGATGATAGCCTGGACCTCATCACCGGCCTTGACGGTCTCGGGGAAGGCGATGCCGTAGATGCGAGCGTTGGCCATGGCGAAGAGGCCGGCGGCGGCAGCGAGAGAAGCGCGGAACTGCATCTTGAGAAATTGGGTAGGTGTTTGTATTAAGTTTAGTTGATTAGATCGTACAGGGTAGCTGCGATGTTTAGATATATCGGAAGTAAAGTTGCTTAGAGTATGTCTGACTGTAAGGAGAAGGGAATGAAGTAGGCGAGAAGGGGTTTGTCTGATGTTTTTATGCATTTCCATCACAAACGTCAAATGAACGTTGCCAGAGACCCTTGTCGTCTGTACTCCCATGTCTATTTTCGTACGAGGCGACGTCAGGATCCCCAAAGAATATCTCCGTAGGCGAAAGTCGCCTGGGCATGACATCGTTGGGCGGTCCCGGGTCACCCGTGCCAGCCGAATGCACGGCTCCGACTCAAGCGGGTGGCGCTGCGGCTCGTGTCGCCATCGAAGCAATGTCTTAGAGCATGCTCGATGGCACGGGTAAACGGACTGGGCAGTTGGGCCTAGTGCATGATGTGAGTAGTAAGGTAGTACTTAGTACTCTAGAAATGTTCCTATTCTGTCTATTCTTGGTAGTCACCGCCGTTTCCACGGCGTCCGCCGCGACCAACAAGTCACTATATTTGCCTCGAAGTGCGAGGAGGAGGTAACTTGCCGGGGCGTCGGGTGCCGGGAAATTCTGGGGAGAATGCCATGATCGGGGAAAGGGGGCGGGCCACAGGGCGAAGCTGCAGGACACTAATCAAACTTTGGCCAAGTGCTCGACGCTGATCGGGTCGATCTTTATAAATAAAAACAACATTGGTGAATTGGAGGATGACAAAAGCTCGTATATCTCTTGCAAGGAGCCGTACTAGAGATGATGGCATTGGTCCGTTTGAGGCACTGCGCAGTAGTATTAGGGAGTTTGCTTTTCTTCGCCTCGCTGCAAGTAAACGAGCCCACAAGATGACGAGAACGACGAGAACCGCCGGACTTGGCTTCTCTTATGTCCATCACGGTAACGTTTCAGCGGCAGCGAGCACCCTCACACGTCAGATGGTCCTGCTAAGAGTGTCTCCAGTTTGGACGGCGTGGGCGGGAAGCATGGCGCAATAGAACACGAGCAACAGGGCCGGGGAACCCAGCTAGAGAGAGATGCGCGCGCCACTTTAGGGGTCCAATTGCCTAAAGTGTGCGCTTGCTTCCAGCGGAAAACAATCGATCTCTGGCCCAGCTTGCTTGTTTGTGATTGAGTCTTCTTCAATGGAGCTGACATGTCGGTTCAATCTGACTTCATTCACATTGTCCTACATCATTGTGCATTCATCGAATACATTTTACACGTTGTCTACGGGTAGCTTTAGTAAATCACGTCTCTTCAACACAGCTCGGACAGGCGCGACAAGCACACTTTGCGGCATGAGTCAAGGAAACAGAAGACCGTTGCATTCACACCAACGTGTGTGTAATCTTGCAGGCGGCGCAAAAAAGTAGCCACGAAATGGTCGTCAAAAAGGCAAAAGGTTTTGTCGTCACCCACAGGATTCGAACCTGCGCGACCGAAGCCACTGGCTATCAACTCTCCAGGATAGGAATCCCAAACTAGCAGGCCAGCCCATTAACCACTCTGGCAAGGTGACTAACTGATTGTTGAGATCTCGACCTCTTTAGTGGACCATAAACTATCCATGTGGAGCTGCCTGCGAAAAGAGATCCACCACAAGCCCCTATGCAAGGGATATCCGTTAAAAAAAGGCGACGTATGCATAAAGGTGGGTGACGCCTCATGCATGCTGTACTAAATCGGATGGCAGTCAAACATGCAACAGATACATTAAATCTCCAGGCAGCACATGTTCTGTTAAGGAAGACATATCGGGCTAAGTAACTTAATCACACCTGGCCTTTCCCAAAACTGAGGAGTACAATATGTTCACCACGATTGGTATCATTCTTTTGAGTTGTCCGTCCACTTGACCATCGATCTCTAGATTGTAGATCTCGTGGTTGAAGCACCGCTATTTGCTACTGCTTGAGACCAAGTCGCAATGGGGGCATTTGAGTTTACCCATCCTCCACCCATCCTTCACCCATCCTTTGAAAAGCAATTTTATTTCACAGCGCGCAATCCGTTGTTGTCAACGATGTCAACCATTTACCGGGGAATCGTGCCTTAGTCTCAGCGTCTGTGATTTGTCTAGATTCTAGTCATTTCCTTTTTATGTGACCCGCGGAAGCATCATCTTTGTGTCTCAATCTAATTTTTCGAGGCGCTGGACCTGAAGAATTGAGGGTAAACGTCACGAAGCTCTCTTATATGACGAATTTGGAATTGGGAAGCCTGTATCTCGGGAATAGGCAACCCTTCTTCGACGAGATGGGCGGCCGTCCATCCGAGCTCTTTCGCGCTCTTGCAATTATCGTAGGAATCATCTGCAGGTTTTAGTACAAGTCATCTATTCACGAACTGAGACCAGCGGTGCATCCACCGTGCCAAAGTTTTCGGGAGTCAAGAGCTTACCAACAAAGTAACAGTCTCCCGGGTTCTCAACCCCTGCCTGTTCCATGGCCCTGCGGAACATCTCCTTGGCTGGTTTGCAGACGAATGGGTACTGGGCGTAGTCGCAGTAGGTCAGACCATCAAATAGGTCATCGATTCCAAGAAGTCGCACAACCCGCTTTCCGTGGTTGACGTAGGCATTCGTGAAGAGCCAGAGTTTGACTTTGTTGGTGTCGATATCCTCCAACAGCGCTCGGAGGTCTGCATCGGGCTTTAGGATGTCGTCGAGAGGCAACGCGTCATCCACCTTTGCGTTGAAGTCCAATGGGTCTATTTCATGATGGCGGACTAAGCCTTCGATTGCCAGGCCGTATGCCTTGTAGTATTCTCTCGTCAATCTGGAGGCTTCCTCCTCTCCCAGTGATAAGTGTGTCTCAAAATACTGCTCGATAAGCTTTGCCATGAGGTTGTGGATTCTGTGACCTAAAGAAGAACGCTAGTGAGTCCATTTGAGCTGCCCAGAATTCTGGTGCGCGGAAGAATTGGTCGACTGACTTCTAGAGTACAGACAGTTGTCGATGTCGCTGTTCCCTGACGAGTCAGTATGCAACTATTTTTTGGGCATCTCAGCTCTTAGAATTAGTTAGGTATTGAGCTTACAAAAAGAACACTGGCTTACGAGCCGTAGCGCTTCCTTTTGTTTTATCGGCCATGATGAAGTTCCTATGTGCAGTGGCTGTCGCTGGAATGTGTCCTTATTGAAGCTCTTAAATGCGGAGACCCCGCGCCGGAATGAGGTTTTGAGATTATAAAAACTGAAGTTTCGGAACACCTGCGAAGTCGCGGGAGCTCCTCAGCATCTATAAATGGCCTGCAACAGAGACTCGGACACAGTTTGGGATTAGCGTCTCGGCGGGAATTGCCCTGTGAATCAGTCATTGGAGACCGCAGATCCACTGTGGTGTCCTGTGTCATGATGCGCTACCAATTCGACTCATTTCTCGCCAGGTTGCGCTGAGCAAAGCGACGGGACATGTTTGAGAGGGAGCCAAGTCTATGATATCTGCAAGGGAAATTTTCCATCAAACATCAAAGGAACTTAGACCAAATCATAAGCCTGTCATAACGTATTATATGGGCACGAGACCATACACACAAGATGTTGAGTACACACATTCGGTCTATGACTCATTGTCCTGTCGAGAAATGCTAGTTATCGGGCAGGAAACCTAGTTCCAGCCCAAGGCATGGAAAACACGGTTAACAACACCAAGGTTGTAATGGGTAAGCGAAATCTATTAGGCATTTCTCCGTGAGTGTACCGAGAGATGCTATATGTATTTTTGTATCTTGCTTTCATGGCACAACTACAGCACAGGCTCAAGGTATATCCACGTCCCGACCTTTGGGCGGGAGAAAGGAGATTCACTCAAGTCATGGGATTATCTTTTCTATTGTTTGGCCGACGTAACAGCATGGCAGGCATCCACATTCAAGGCAATAGGCAGCATATGTCAAGTAAAATGGTTAGCTAAAGACTTTTGTAAGCCAATTTCTCTTGCACTTGTCTGCAAGGGTCAGACCCATGCCCAATTTATATACACTGAAATGTCTAGAAAACATGTACAACCGAAAGAAGGATATATGCCACGCTCGTCTCGATACATAGACCAACATTCACTTCAAAACCACATGAGAGATGAAGTTGTGGTAGAAGTGACGGCGGCCGCGAATGTCAAGTCTCAACAACTTACTGAAACACACGTATGATTAGCAACAGCAATCAGAGAGATCTATATAGTGGTACTTACAGCAGTTCCGGCGCTGTTAAAGGTAGAGCCGATGGGGCCGACCTTGATGTTGGAGAAGATGACGTTCGAGTTGGGGGCCTGGGACTCGACATCGGCGGGAACGCCAGAGTCGGTGCCGCAAGTGCCGCGAGCGGTGCCGGGGCCGGTCTCGTTGGTAGGGTAGGTGGAGTCCAGCCAGAGCATGTTGGAGTGGTGGTCATCCCAGACAGACATGACGAGAACCATACCCTCAGAGAGAGCCTTGCCCATCTGCGCAAGACCGCCCTTCTGCGCAAAGACGTCCTCATCGCCGAAAGCCTTCTTCTGGGCGGTGCAGTAGTCCGTGGTGATGGAGTTGCCCTCGACGCCGGTGATGTCGGACTTGGAGTTGGCAAAGACCTTGCCGTCCTGGACGTAGAAGCGCTTGATGTCGGTGAGGGCGCCGCCGGTCTCGACGAACTGCGTGACGACGGTGATCTTCTTGGAGGTGTCGATGGCGAACTGGGAGCCCTTACCGTAGAAGGTGGTGTTGCCCTGGCGGTAGCTGTTGAAGTCGCATCCGTCGGGGTCGCACTGGCCGGCGTAGCGGGTAGAGCTGTAGGTGCCTCCGCAGGCGTCGCCGTTGCAGCTCAGCTGGCCGACCGTCTCGCAGGGGTGAGGGGTGTAGGCGGTGGAGACGGAGTTGGCCTCCCAGATGTCCATCTCGGAGCAGCACGAGCCCATGTTTCCGACGCCGGCGTTGGCATCGTTGGAGGAAGGCACCCAGCCCTCGACGTTGGCCTTGCCGTCGATAAACTTGAGGTCGCGGGGGCACTGGCTGTCGCAGTAGCCGGTTCCATGGGAGGCACCGGCCTTGTTGGTAGGGAACTTGGACATGCCGCCATCAGCGTCCATGGAGACGAAGTACAAGGCGCCGTTCAGACCGCACTATGATCGACGTGTCAGTCAAGCTGCTTCTCTACACGTTCCCCAAACGAAGTTGGGGCTTTCACTTACACCAAGGTTGGAGACATCAACGTCAAAGGTGAACTCCTGGCCTAAGAGCTTGAACATTTGGTACTTATCTGTTCCGTCCATGAGGAACATGCGAGAGCCAATGTTCTTGCTGTAGGGGCCCTGCTGGACAAACTTGAGGTTGAGCGCATCGCCGCTGGTGGTGGCGCCGTAGGTGCCGGAGTAGTCGGCTCCGTCCAAGCAGCACTTGGAGGCACAGTCCTCGCCGGTGGTGCAGATGGAGGTGTCCCACTTGTTGCCCGTGTAGCAGTTGGTGCTGCCGTCGGTCTTGTGAGTCCAGCGCCAGTTGGCATCCACGGTGACGGATCCGTCGACCTTGGTGCAGGCGCCGCCGGCCGCGCAGTTGGACCAGGTAAGCGCAGGCTTGGTCTCCGCGTTGAGCGTGCAGACCTGCTGCGCGCGAACAGCGGCCACGAGGGCCGTGAGGGCAGAAACCTTGGTCAACATGGTGGTGATGAGATATCTTCGGACGTCAAGTCGATAAAGAACGGATGAGAGAAAAGAGTGTGTAAAGATGATCAGACGGGTCTGAACATGAAAAGAATGAATTGGAGTGCCGGAAAAGAATGTCGCGAGTGGCTTGGGATGAGGAGACGAGAGCCAAAAGTGTGCGGATGGCCTCGGACACATTATATAGACTCTCACATACTGTTTCGATCCCCCGTTCAAGGTTAAACTATCATGATGTGGTTGCGCTTAGCCCCTCCTCTTTCCACTTCCTTCCAAACTGCTTAATTTCCGTCTAGGGGCTTGGGAGCTCCTGCGAGCGGCTCGGAGTGAGTTGTGATGCATCAATTGGGAACAGTAACCCGGGATGCATCGATCATTGGAGAGTTGATGATTGTCTAGTGGGCCTGGATAGGCAAGATCGGATGTCTTCCCGCCTTGCCTAAGTCTGTATTGAGGGCCTCAGGGCAGGTGGGATTGGACGAACGTGGCCAGAGTCAATTACACGGAGACTCAGAGAGACCAAGGCAGACCAAGCCTGCTGGGCGAAGCTTGATCCGGGAGGGGCGCAACTTGGCTCTCTTGGTTCTTTCGTGGCAGCCGTCTGCAACACATTGATTAATTACCACAAGGTCCAAAGGGCTGGTGACGCGGGGTTAGGGAGTCGGTTGAGCGAGTTAGCACAGCACATGTTTGCCGCAACCCGTCGTAAGGTGACATCGTGGGTCTTCTCCGCAAAGTCAAGCAAAGCCAAGTTGGGGTCTATGCAAGGGACACCCGGGCGGAATATCTCCCACCGCCCTCCGTTTGGGAGAAGCGTCTCCATGCGATTGGACGAGTAATATCCGCCGCCCCTGCTTGCACCGGAGGACACGGCATTTATTGAGCATTACCGAAGCTACTGACGCGGGTGTGACGGCGTCAACTTACCCCAACAATCAACTTATATGCGGCAGACGTAGTGGTAGTCTCAGTTAGACTAGCAAGCGTGGCAAGTTATCGATGAAGAGTTGCTTGTTCGGCAAACTGGCGTGGGGAGAAATTTTTCAATCCCAGCTCAACAGCAATGCGTCCTAGTTTGCTCCGTCCGCTCTGCGATTAATAGTATTTGCCTCAATCTCTCTCAATAGGAACTCGGTCCACCATCGTGCACAGTCACCAACGTGGGGTGCTGAACCGCCGACATCCGGTCAAAGTTGACAATGCCCTTGGGTCTTGGCTCACCACTTTCAGATTCAACCGCAACGAAATGCGACCAGACCTTGACCGTAATGCTTGCAGCTGCGCCTGAGGAATCACTATGTCTGACGAGAAAACAGAGTTGAGTTCTCTTTATCCCATCCCTCAATCTTCCCCCTTAGTCTAATTTACTTTTGGGCCCCCTTTTCCTAGTCAGGACATGCCTGTTTTGCGGCTTCATACTGCCGGTAGTGGGGCCGTGGGCCCACGGAGCATCGAGCGGAATGACGGACCGTCAAGAACAGTCCACCTATCGAAGTCACTCAGCCGAGTACGGTCCTCGTCTTCTCCCGAGTATCGCGCTGCTTAGTTGAGGTATAAGGCTTCATTACGTAGTTAATGCTACTCCAGATTCCCATATCTTAAATCTCTATCTCGGGCAAAAGTACCATGGTTCCTCCAAATTTCGGGCCCCGGGAATCGAATGCATGCAGAAATCCTTGAGAGCGCTAATTTTGTTGATGCCTGTTACGGAGGGTATCGTACCGCACTCTTGGATTGTAAATGATCAGCCTCAATCACCTTTACCCGCCTCTAGCGCGCCTCCGGTGTGGAAGCCGAAGCTTTGAGGCTCCGTATCTGACGGCTTGGCCTCGTCTTGGCCATGAGAGAAGGCCAATGTTCGCGTTGCCATCCGAGACAGGAAATGGCTCGGAGATGGTATGCTCGGTCTCCATTTACCAACGGCTTAAGATCTCGGAGCCGAAATGGAAAGTCATTCAGGTGTACTCCCATTTTGGCATGGATATTGCATCGTCCAAAGGAAACAGATCTTGAACCATACACTGACGGAATATCAAGCCGCACGGTGGAGCGCCTTTGGCTTAAACATGGGTGAATAGCGAGAACCATTAAACTTCGTCCCACACTATCTGACCGTCGAGCCGGCAACTCGGGTGGAGAATTAGCAGCAACTCTAGGTCACGGATGCTACCGCGCCGTTGGAACTATGATTCAGTGAGGAGATGAAGCTTATCCGAAATAGACTGTTCAAAAAGTTGGGCGGTGCGAAGTCCACGGGAATATGAGTGTGGTAATCTAAGCCTCTTCCACAAGTATGGCATCAGCAACATTCTGAGCTTATCAGGTAGGAAGATAAGACTTGCCAAAATCGCGAACCCCGCGATGAAGGTTGAGGCTCGAGACTTTATATCCTGATCCAAACTCAGACTTGGGGGGCGAGCGCAAGCTGAAGAGAGACCCATCATGAGAGCAAGTCTGGCCAACCAAACATCCCTCTTTGTCAGTTTCTTGTCAGGCTGCGTGTTGAAAGTCAACTTTAAGATCGGCCGTTTGTTTCGTCAGAGAAAACCCCCGACTCTTGATTGCACCAGCCACTGTAATGATGCAAGCCCAATAGGTAGGTCAAGGTTGACGTTCAGAAACAGAACGGACAATCATGCTCAGCAAATCAAACAAGCAAGAAAGGTTGGTGTGCAGTGCAGTCGTGACTGACTCTCTCATCTCACCGGGATCTACTGTGCATCCTTTCTCGATGAACTACCGATTGGACTAGATGAGCAGACGAAAGGACAGAGTTTTGCAATTGTTAGGTTTCCCCAGTCTGTCGTCGAAACGGTTGAAACGATGACTGAGAGAACAGACGCCGAGCGATCACCGACCATCAACCAAGTTTTTGGTGCTGCATTGATGGGAATCAGCAACAACGAGACGATTCTCGCGATGCGAGAGCGACAAAAATCTGCGTGATCTTCTCAGGGACTCGCAGTTCTGCAATTCATAGTAGGTGTGAATATCAATCATGTGGAAGGATGCATTCAGATCATTCATTATTGACTCTCAATCATATGCAAGGTACCAACAAACTCTGTATCAAATGCAGACGGACTAGTCCATTCAACACACTTGACACGGAAACTTTCAATGCAACTAAAGACGGTAACGAAATTCAAAAGGTAGTGATAACTAAGCTTCCGAGGTTTGGCAGTCCCTCCCAGTGTCCACTGAACCGGACTCACTGAGGGGGATCTCCATGCTTTCCCCCGCGAGCTAACGCAGGTCCTGAGGATAATGTCCAGACTCATCGCTGAAGCCAAGAGATCTAAACCCGCTTGTAAGGCTTAGCATATTGCAATAGTCAAACCTAGCAGAAACGTCGCAGAAGCAGCGCTGCCCCTCGAATCACATAAGTGGAATCATTGGCATACACACGTAGATCAATCACTTGTGGAGGGAAAGTCTGATTATATACACTGCCAAGAACGACACCCACACCAACACACAGTCATGGGTTATCGTTCGTTAAAAGGGGTTCTTAGAATTCATGGTATGCAATATGATGCCGCACGCTTTTCCGTGCCTTAAACTCCCGGTCGAAACATTGCGGATACCTACATCGCACTTTGGAACATCTCTTGTGGCGGACCAATTGTCTGACATTCTTTCCTATCACTCTGCAAAAAGGGAAATAATAGGAAACCGGAAGTAAGTGAACACTGAACGCTTTGTTCCTTCTGGCCTGCCTTGCTTGTATCAGCACCGGCGGTATTGCCACATGCTTGTAGCATTGAACCCGCCGCCTCGCATTCCCAACTGAGAAACTGCATGTCTCCCCAATCGTACGACCATGCGCCTGGTCTTATCCAGCCGGCCCTGCATCGCTGACTATCCGTAGCATCTGTGCGTTTCAGCACGGGACTCTTCGAACACGGCGTGGTTAATGGGGTGGGAGGCACAGCAGGGAAATAACGGGCTATGGTTTTTTTAACACCGGGCGAAGGGAAAAAAAGACTCTTGGAACTCCACCACGTCGGTTTCAGGAACGCAAAGTCAAGTCTTTTTTGGGATGCACAGCTCGGCTGCATGCCCCGGCCTACTGCATACTGGCAAAAACACCCGAGTGAACGCGGAAAGAGGAAATTCTGCCTCTGTGCGAGCGTCTCGGATTCGTCGTCATTGCCGGATTTGGTTGGGCTTCGGCGGTTTGCTGTAAAGTCCCCTTTCACTATCATGTTAGTGTTGTTCAGTTGTCACCATCAGATTATTGCAACGGAGCACAGCAGACGATTTGACATCAAATCATGGCTATGAATTTTTTTTATAATGTGTACACACAAGTAAAGAGTAAAAAAAGATGTATTGGGTATAAGAAAAAAGACTCGCAACCGCTCTCCAGGTCTCCGCAAAGCAAAGCAAAGTAAAGTTTGCTGCTTTCGCCCTTCTTCCCAAGATTTGAGTTCGCCGCGGTTTTGTGTGTCTCTGTGCGCTCACTCAACAAAGAGGATTGTACTTGTAGAGACTTTGAATTAGGAGGGAAAACCACAATCTTTTTGACGATTACCACGTGAAAAAAGGGAAAGAATTGGCTCAGAGCGTTCGTCTACCGTCAGCTAGCAAAGAAGCTGAAACTTCTCTCAATTCTAAGAAGATCCTCTTCATGGCATGACCTCAGGCTGGAAGTCGGCACCGGGCACGACGTAGCGCTTGGCCCATCGAAGGGATCCGCTCTCCTCACGCTTGGCGGCTCTGCCACGCTTGCCAGCCCGGCCCTTGCCGCGTGCACGTCCGTTGCCGCCGGCGTTTCCGGCATTGCCGGCGTTACCGCCGTTGTTTCCAGTGTTTGCGTTACCGTTGCCAGCGTTACCGTTGCCAGCGTTGGCGTTGCCGGCGTTGGGGTCAGCGGCAGGGGGAGCAGCAGCGGTGTTGCCTCCGGTCTGGCTGGGGCCGGTGTTCTCGACGGGGAACTCCTTGACGGTGACGGGGGGAGCGCCCAAGACCTTATTGGCGGCGTCAGTGGCGGCCAGCTGTTCGGGGGTTCCGTCCTTTTGGTTGGCGGCAGCGGCGGCGGGGAAGTCCTGAATATCCTGCTGAACCTGCGAGAGAACACCCTTCAACTTGGCGGCGGTCTGAATGTTCTGGGGAGTGTTCTGAGTAGGAGTGACATCGGTCTGCTGGACGGGGAAGCAGCCACCGAATGGTCCGGCGACGGCGTTGTTACGGCAGCGGACAGTGCAGACATTTCCGGTAGAGGCTGTGAAAGTCATATTAGTTTTGATATCAAGTTGGCGATTCGGCGTGTTCAACTAACCTCCAGTGCACTTCATGTCAGCGGGCATCTTGACAGTGACGTTGAACTGCTGAGCCTTTGCCTGGGAGAAACCGTTGGTGCCGGGAACGTTGTTGGTGACCTCAAGAGGAATCTGGCCGGTGCCGGCGAGCGAGTTGCTCGTCTGATCCAAATCACATGAGAAGGGACCAGCACCATCGGCGTTGACCTGGTGGATAGTGACTGTGACCGTGCCGCCCGCCTTAACCTGCGTGACCTGGTTCGCTGCCAGGGCGTTTTCGGTATTCTCGCCAATGTCGATGTTGCCAGCAATCTCGGTGCGTCCACACTCGTTGACGACGTTGTTGTTGATCTCGGCATCACGAATGATCGTGGCGTCCTGCTGACAGGGGTTGATCGTCGTGCAGTTACGGGCAATGTTCGGGTCGACTGAATATTAGGGTTAGTATCAAAGATCGTGATATCCTCTTCCCGCTCGTTCCCCTTTTGCGCAAAACATACCCAGGAACCCGACACTAGCAGGTGAGCCGGCGTCTCCCTGAGCACCGAGAATGGCAGCGTGGCCATGGGCAACGGCCAGGAAGGCCGAGCCGATTACAATATCCGTGAAAGAAAGCATCTTGTCTCGCAGAGACTAAGTCGGAATGTGCCAGCACGATTAAAGGAACGAAGTGAAGGGAGAAGTGAAAAGAGAAGGAAAAACGGAAAAGCCCGGTGAAAGAGCGTAGGCGCAGAGGAGGATAATATGATGTGTGGGTAGAGAGAAGGGGAAGGGAAACTTAAACACGAGACGAGGCCGTGAAAAGGTCGTCTTATACGAAGGCTCGCGGTCGAGGACCGAAACGACGCAAACACTGCCAAACGTCGACCAGCCCATGATGTACGCTGATCTGCTCAGATCATCTGCAACACCTCTTGTCGCAAGGCTGTGGTGCTGGGCGGAGTCGCGACCTAACCCTGAACCCGACGTATCTTGGCAGATGGAGGGTAGGGGACTGAAGGGGGTGGTGGTGGTGTGTGGTAGGGGGAGAAAGGGACGAGCCATGGAACCTTGGGGGGGTCAGGACCTCACTCGAGGTTGAAGTGGATGAGAGTGGCCACCAGTATGGGCAGTAATAGCATGGCCAACATGGTCCATGTTGCGGTGCAGTTCGCGTTGGTTCGAGACCTGGTCAAGCGGCTGGTAGCGAGGCGGTTGGAGGAGGAGGAGGAGGCTCACATGGGGGCACGATGGGGCAGAAGTTCAGTGACAGTGGATCTGAAGGAGGGTTTTGGCTCATGATCCCTGTTGATTGACGGACATAGTGACGGCGAGTCAACCGCTAGTTTTCATAAACGGCGACTAGCCGTGTTTGGCAGGGCCGAGACAGATGGAAAGAAAAAGGTCGGACGATTACGCGCTGGGGGGGCGCTGTTCTGAAGAGGCGAGCGTGTTTCATAGAGCATTAGGAGATTCCATAGTAAGCAATTCTGACAATGGCAGCGGACTGCAGACTTCCTAGTCGAACAGTGTCGACGGAGTGGAGAGCGGGAAGCCTGGCGAGAGTTGAAAGGTTGCGGTTTGCTCGCTGAACTCTGGACGCTTTGAGCAACGATTTCGCATATGGGCCCTGTTTTCTCCCGGGGGTCAGCGCTGTCCCATTCGTCTGTTTCCCAGGATAGTCCCATCTCTTCTCGGCCCAAAGGGGGTCACAGACTCGACGAGGTGATACAGACGCCAAGAACAAAAGCACCAAAGCGCGCATACGACAGCCAGAAGCGGTGCCGCGGCGAGACGGGCGAGGTGAGCCGGCTCTCACGCTCTCACACACTCTCATCACTCTCATTCTCCCAGTCTCGCTCTTGTTTTCTCTCTTCGCCTCCTTACCCCCCTCCCCTACCCTCACCCTTCTCCTTTCGTCCCATTCCTGAGGCCTTGACGTTGACAGGCGCAAGCGTGGGCTCTTCCCGACGCGGGTAGGAAGCAGAGAACGTGGGAACTCGTCTGGTGTATTGCCCCATCCTGAGACTCGCGCTCGGAGACCGGCCGAAGGCTGGTCGCCATTGTAGCCCAAAAGGAGCCACGGACGCGCGACGGGACGGGTAATCCGTCAGATCCAACCCAGATCGTGGCGTCCACGCTAGTCCGACGGACGAGAAGATGGGGGAACAATTTGTTCAGCTGAGCCTCATTTTCGCTTGGTCCCTACTGATAGGTAAGACGAGCGAAGTTCGGGAGATCAACTTCGACTCGACTTGCTTCGTATGTAGCCAAGACCACTTAGCTCCAGTAAAGAGCGTGGAGAGAGAGTTGGAGTGCAGTGCATCGAGCAGAGGAGCCCTACCGATAGTGAACTCTGTTCTTGGTGAGTCTGGGGAGCAATCTATCTTCTCCCACCGGCATCCCCGTATGCCAGTTAAGGTACAATTTAGCGGACGGGTACCTGAAGGCTTGCGAGCGTACCTTGCATGGCACGCATGGGAAGTGTGGGAAGGGGACATGGAAAACTCCGTACACTGCATTTCTCTCGCGTGCTTCGGGGTGCCGCACCGGCAAGCAGCGCGCTCTTCTGTCCGCCAGTCCAAGTCCAGAACTTTTCTCCTGCTCTCACGCTCTGTGTCTCTTCTCTTCCGGCGAGCGGTTCCGCGTAGATTGCCAACCGCTGGCACCATTACCCTAAAAATTCTCCGTAACGGAAAGGAGACGCGCGAGATCCACAAGATTGCTGCAAGGAGTCGTCCCATCCCTGCTGGCGCCTGGGATCTTAAGACCAGGATCTACCCTTCACGTTTCACCCCTGGCCCACATCTGGAAGCCAAGAGCAGGTGTCATTCGATCACCAGCAGCCTCAAGTGGGTGGGCTGCGTCGAGCGTGAAGGGAGGAGACTGGTCACTGGAGGTGGAGGGGGGGATGGACTCAAAGAAGGGACGTTTCGAGACGAATCTGAAGCAACGACATCGAGCCATGAGAGAGTAAAAGGGGATAGCTCGGCATTTTACTCTGAGCCTGTTCTGTGTCGTCACTCGTCACTCGCCAACCCTCTGGCTTCTGATATCCACAACCTCTGGTCTCGCGACCGGGCCCCTAGCCTCCGGGGGGTGAAATAAATCATAATGGGATTTCAGATGGGATTAATCTCGCCTCGCGCTGCCCTCCGCAACCGTAAAACCTTAGTGCTCGTCTCTGGTCTCTCAAATAGCCCGTGTTTGCCCATATTACCAACCTATTACCTGCAATGTCCGCCGCCCCTCCGCCGCCTCCCGCCAGGAACAACTCCTGTTCGACCCGCCTGCAACCTTATGCGACTAGTCAATAATTGATAATGTTAAACGGTGGCATCCTCGGCGGGAAGCGATGCATCAACCTCGCAGATTACCTTTTTTTACTTGCATGCAACAGCCCCGATGTAATCGTTGTCGCATCAACCTCATCAGTGTTTGACAGTTTTCATTACGAGACTCCCTTGTTCTTGTCCTTCTCCTTCCAGGCTTGGTCAGCGTCGGGATGAACCGACGGGCTCGCAATATGCTTCCGAGCCTCCTCTTTTTGCTTATAATCTGAGTTGAACCTTTTGTCTCGGTCGCCAACGTACTTGGCAAAGTCCAATTGGCCTGTCTGGGTGAAGCTTGTCATGAGTTGCGGTTCGCCCACGGGCAGCTGGTGGCCTTTGTCGACCTGCCAGAGGTGGAACACTTTTCCATAGAGCTGGACGACTTGCTCCATCTCCTTATTCTCTGCCGCTTGCCAAGCCAAGTCCGGTAGCTTTCCCTGTGGCATGATGAGCATGCCTGACTTGACCTCATACACATGACTGTGCCAGAGCTTTCGCTCCTCCGAGTCCAAGGTTTCGTAGAGCTTTGGTGTGATCATGTACTCGATGCCAATGATGCGTGCATTCTTCGCGGGGCTATCGTAGAGTATGCATTGACGGACATCTTCGTTCAAGTACCCGCAGTAATGATTTGCCTCCACCACGCGTGTGGGATCAGAAGCATATGCGTGAAAGGCGTTGAGGTGAGCGCAGACATTGCTTAATGGTGCGAAGTCCTATCTCGGTGTCAGAGATCGTGATACAATGTTGGTAATTCGTCAGAGAGGAAGAACGTACCTGCACTACTGAAGCACCAGCACTAAGCACTTGGTTCTCGGTGCTGATGGGATCTCCGGCATTTGCGTCCGGCTTGGTAGCCATGGTGGTCGATAAGCGAGATTGCAGTGATGCTCTGAGCAGACACCTGCTCGATTCGTTCAAGACGTGGGTGCTTGGGCTTGACGTTTGAAGATTGGATGAGAGTTGGTTGCCTAGTTCGAAAACTTGTTGATGGTTTCGTGCTTTTTTCCCTTCACTCCTTCGTGAAGGTTGGGGGGGATTTGCTCGCTTTGACAAAGCCCGATGATTCCCCTCCTGACGTCATCAATGCTGTTCCCGCACTCTTCGGCCGCGATTTCATCATGATTGCAGCATCGAAGAATCAGATGGAAACACCAACGGCAGCTCGGGAAGGGAGAACCTGCGAGGGCGGGTAGCTGCACAGGCGAGGAGGGGGAAAGAGGAGGGCGGAGCATCGTCTCCTGCCCGTTCTCCTCGGCGTTCATCTGCGGCAGACGGAGGTCGCCCCGCTTTCCCGGAGCAGTTCCCCGGCGCGGGTCTTCCCGCCTTAGCCTTGGCGTGTACTGCCGGACTCCGATCGGCCGGCGCCGAGGAGGGGCAGGGTGTGTCGGCCGGTAGAGCGGAACAATGCCCTGTGCTCGGATTCGCGTCGGTGATCGACCGTTCCGACTCACGTCGCAGTGAATCATCTCCACCAAAAGTTTGAAACGAATGCTGGCCTGACTGGACTTTGAAATGGTACGAGGGAACCGCGTAAGCGCCGGTTTGCGCAATCGTCGTTTCGAAAAGCTAGAGATTGTAACCAGATAAGATAGTGTGCTTGTCGCAGCTTTAAATGGAATTTGCATTCTTCCGAATGTGATTTGCTTTGCTTTTCTTTCGTACGGCAAACGACCATATGTGTCATTTACTAAGGTAGTAGTAGATCTTGTGATCTAGCAAGACAAGGTAAAATCAGTGTCATCTCAAATCACAATTCAATCATTTGGGAAATTGCCATGCACAAAGTAATAGACTACAGGCAGTCATTCTAGATGTTTGCAAAAACGATCAACAGTTCAATTTAAACAGATTCCATAGTGCATTGGTACTTTGTAACCTTCCCGCAGAGACATCCACCCACACTGCTTGAGAGCCTATCAAGCAGGCTGCCCTCCAGCAAGTTTTTGACATCATACCTTCTGCCTTGGCCTTCGAAAGACTAGACGCAGAAGATGCAGCCACAGCTAAAGTCGAAGCTACAGTCGCGCTTATGGACATCGGGATACGCGGCTACGATGGCGTCGACATAGTCCTTGCTGAGTTTGATTGAAGTCGTCTGACCTTCGGGGTTGGGCGCAGCTAGGGCAAGAGCCGCCAAAGCAACGGCGACGGTGGCGATGAGCTTCATTTCGGATGGGGCTGAGCAGTTGGGTGTAGCTGAACTTGTTAGAATAGCTCAAGTCTCAAAGGAATTGTTTGAGATGCACACAACTCGATATCGAAAGGACATACATCAGTGAAGTGTGATGAACACTGGCACTCAGTGTACTAGATTATTTCAAGATGATGGTGGTCAGAGAGGGTTGAGTTATGCTTTCGAAAACGACGAACCTGCACCTCTTTATACCCAACTGTATTGATACTGCTCTTGCTCTAGGCCATTTGTTTCATTTCTACGAGGGAGGTCTCACAATCCCGGCTACGAGGTACTTCATTCTCATTTCTGCCGGTCAATTATGTGCACATTTGAATCCTTCAAACAAACAAGATTCCACGAATCTGGAGACTCGCATTATGCCGCTAGGACGCGCCTTCTCTGAGGACTAGCTGCGGTCGTGTGGTCATCACCTTCGATGATACATGATACTTGATGAATATGGTCACTTAAGTTTCGACGGTACCTAGGTTGAGGTGATCAAGGCATCGGGAAATCTTTCAACATAGGCTCTAAGTCATCACTTCGACAGTGCCTTTTCAACCGACATCTTATAGGCTCGTACGTCCTAATGCAGTAAGCCTGCATGGAGCCCGCTTACCCATACCACCCCGTGAGCCGCCAAGACTATCACAGGAACTTTATGGAAGGATTAAGGAGAATATTGGCTGCTTATTCGTGGGATTGTGAAAGTGATAGTACCGTAGGATCTGATGTTGCGACGACTTTATGATTGATCCCAAAGCCGTTCGGTAAACATTCTGTAATTAGTGAGGTACATCTCGGTCAACGAGTGAGGAGGACCGCAGTTCCCCATTGTTGATATTTGAAGGATTCGACGAGACATCATATTTTCATGCGAGGTTTGTTGATGGAAGCCAACGGGACAGGTCGGATTTTTCTGTGCTTTGCCGTCTCTCAAAGTCTCTCGGTATTATGTGCAATTATCACCGAGGTAACATGAACAATTACCTCAACTCCACAAGCCCTGAAGATACTAATGTGACCACGACACTTCTGTGGCCCGAGAATGGGAACATACTGTTCCTTGTGATTGTATATGAGAATCTTCGGGGGCTCGGTGGTTAAAAAATCTGGTGTGCCGAGGAACAGTCCATTCCCACAACAGCTTGAACGATCAAGGCAGTGTTCACAAGCCGCTACTTCACTCGGCGAAGCCTGCAATGCCAATTATAAATCTGATTTCTTCTCACAGTATTATGTATAAATTCTATGTGCGCACGGTAGTAGACTGCAAACAGGTTGTAGTAATTCTATCACTCGATCTTGTGCGACTGTGGGTGCCATCATCCTGTTATCTGCGAGATAACTAGTGTTGACAAGTGGATCGGCGATATACCTCAACATCTTCACACCCCATGATCTCAGACATCTTGAGTGATACACTTGTATTAACTAATGCTGCTATGTATGTTCAGTATGTAGAGCTGACGCATAAAGTAGGTGGGTGAGTGGAAGGCTTGAGCTCTTTTGGATTTCAACAGGCGACGCATTCGAGAACCGAAGGCATGTTGTTCCCACCCTATTGGATACATATACCTCCGTATACATAGGCAAAGTTATGAGAGGCATTTGCTGACGCCAAATTGAGATACTCCATGCGTTCCAATCGAGATAGAACTACTCAAGTATCAATTAATAAGTACCAACTGAACTCGTCATGTTCCTCTGTGTAAGTTTAGACCATCTCGCACCAGAAGCAGATTTTCTGCCGGCAGAGCTCAACGTTCTTACTTTTGGCTCCCCTCACCGCACCATTTACCAGCTCATCATTGATTCGCGGCGGGACTTGTGATAGCGCACTCAGCTATGATCTACTTTTTGAATAATACTTTTGTTTACGAAGCTGAAAGTTAGGTGCTCTATTACCGGCCCTCTGTACGAACATCAGCCGTTGGCGCTCTCCTCGTCAGGTGTTGCCAATAGCCCTTTGATACATGACTCGCCAACCCTGACTCTCCGCATCGACAATTTCTGAGCTGTGGCCCGCGCTCGTGAATTCTTTATCTCAATGATCCCCCAAGATAAGGCCCCTTTCTTCACAGAGAACAAAAAGAAACCATCATAGGTATGGATATAGAGTTCAGCTGGGAAGTTTGCAGCGTGGGCATCGGAAATCTTTCCGACCATCCGCAGCCACTCAGCATATCAGGGTTGTCAGCCCCCTCGTGCCCTGGGAAATGTCTCGCAAACCCCTCATCTCCGCCCCGGTGCCATTTATGACATTTATGACATGCTCAATTCACCGTCCGCCCTAGGCTTATCCTGCGGAGGTCTCCACCCCGCAGATAAACCACCGAACAACACCGCGTACGTGAGACGTCAGTCGCTCGCCAACAGAGTCATTTCGAACGACTCAAGCCCTGCCATCAGGTCTTCCAGAAGGTCTCGCACCCCCCTCTTTCTGGATTCGTCCGCCTGCAGAGAGGGTGTGGTCGATCTACACAGATGAAAGGAAACAAACCGTTGGCAGCCGGATGAAGTGAGTCGCCCCAACGTCGCGGGCCCCTTTTTTGCAGACGCGAGAAAGGAAAGGGTAAGCTTACTTACTCGGCGCTGCGCGTGGCCGAGAAGAGAGCCCAACTTTGAGATCCGACAAACATCCCCCCCCAGTGCCTCGAGCAGGTCCCTTCCCAACACGGCCATGTCCCAGAAACCAACAAGCTTCGCTTGTGACCGGTGCAGGGCGGGGAAGCGAAAAGTAGGTCGTCCGCGCGCGAAGAAGAACTTTCCCAAAGTTTTGCTCCATTTCTAGACTCCATTCTAGACCCCACGGGGAAGGACCAACTTCCCCGAACTCCCTTGCTAGTCTCCTAGTCCTTTCGTGAACTGCCGTGACTAACGACTTTCTCCCGTCGGCAGTGCGATGCTGCCCGTCCTGCATGCTCCTTGTGCAGCAGGCAGAACAGGGAATGTGTTTACACTGAGCAACGCCCCAGAAAGTGTGTCACCTACTAGTTACCTTACTTATGGTTCACGTCAACTATAAGCAATGCTAAGTAGCCACCGAACTATGTCGCTAACGTAATCATCCAGGCGGAAATACTGGGATGAGGACTACGTCAGAGCCCTCGAGGCTCAAGTACAATCGCTGCTCTTGGCCCTAGAGAAGCAAAGCGTTGAGAAAGAGCCCTCCCCGGCACTGTCTCTGAGTGATCGCGCATCTCAGTCTGCAGAGCCCGATGCAACCCTCCGAGAAAGTCTCGATGGAGGTGACGCCACCGAAGGTCTCGCAGTCGGCGGGGACGACGAGGAGACCAAGGACGTTGTCTCTATAGAAGACCATGGAGGCAGTGCGAGTAAGGACTCAGGGACACAGGAGAGGTCTCAGATGGCAATGGAAGAGTTGTGTGTAATGCTTTGGAGAACGAATGTCGGTGATGGGGTAACCATCATCGACGACCCTGCCACTGGGTCTCACTATGCAGTCGATCCCGTACGGCCAGCTGTACCCATGGCCCATCAAGTCATCCCTCCAGAACAGGTGCTCGTTTACTGTCGACAAAAGGGCCTCATCCACGAGATGGCGGATCTGTTCTTGGATAACATCAACCAAGAACATCAGTTCACGCCGTACACGACAACCGACTTCCTGCACAACTACCCTTACCAAACCCCAGATGAAGCCTTCTTACACAGTGCCATCATCGCTACAGGCACAACCTTTACACGACGACCAGATGCTACCCTCATAGGAGATGCATTCGCGCAGTTCGCAGAAAGCCTCATCTTCACCTGCTGCCGGCAGAATCCCACACTCAAGGTCATCCAGGGGCTGTCAATGATGTCGTGGCGCTCATTGGCTATGGGGAGAGACCACTTTGGCTGGATGTTCATCTCCATGGCCGCCGGCATGTGCGTACATCTGAGACTGCACGTCTTGGCGCTAGACGAGTGCGAAGCCAGGCAGCTAGAGGCTACGGAGCAGGAGATTCGCACTTTTTGGATGTTTTACATCATTGACCGGACAGCCATCTCGATTCTAGGCCGTAACTGCGCATTACCGTGGCGGAGAGTAAACGTACCGGACTTTGAGATGACCTTTGAGAACTCTAAGGCGGGCCTAGGTCAAGTATCTTTTGCATGGCAGTGCAAGTTGTGGTATCTGCATGACCAGTACATGGACCAGGTGTAAGTCCTGCTTCCCCGTCTCCCACACAGATTTCAGAAGATGGACTTTCGTGAGTAACACCGATCTCAGCTTCTCAACAAATTTCGAATCTCTACCCATACCGCAACAAGTCCGCATCCTCGTAGCAAGCCAGGACGCACTCAGCGCCTTCTTCCGCTCCCGCGATGATAGGCTCCATCTGTCGGGGGACTCAACCCCGAAACCAGTTATCCAATTCCACCTAGCCTACCAAATGACAATCCTCATCACCATGCCCCCGTTCCTCCGCATTTTTGCCGCAATCTCACAAACCTCAGAGACAACCGAGCCCGGGAACACTGCGAACAACAGCAGCAGCAAGAGACAAAACTCGGAATTCATGCTTCTCGTCCTCCGCTCTCTCACCGCAGCAGCAACAGCGACTTCCCGACTCGTTCGGACCTACCGCCGCGCCCACGGCTTCGACACCTCCCCGAACCCGGTCATCATCCACCACCTCCTCAGCGCCGCCATCGTGCACCTAATGAACGCGACCAGCTGGACGCCGGCGCTGCGGCACCAGAGCACCTACTGGCTCCGGCAGTGTCTTGAGCTCCTGCGCGAGCTTCAGGTCTCGTGGCCTGTCCGTGCCGTCAAGAGTATCAAGATCATTCGTGTGCTCGCGCAGCGGTGGGGGGTGATGAGGGCTCTGCCCATCGAGTTCAGTTACCAGATCGAGCAGTCTGCGGCTACAGCGCCCGATGCTCAGAGTGACTTGGGCGCGAATATTACGCAGTCCAGGAGTAGGGACATGGGCGAGGCGGACCTGAGTGGTGTGAACCAGGTTCAGTTCGAGTATGAGTGGGATGGGTACGGCGCTACTGCGGCTGATGCGCCACCCGTGGACTTTAGCACCTTGGACATGAGCTCTTTCGCGTCTCTGGAAACTCTCGATGTTTCTGGTTTGAGCGGTGAGCGGACGAACCCTATGGGTACTGTTGATTTTCTCCAGGCCTTTCAGGGGCTCACGGATTGCGAAGACTTCAATTGGCTTTCGACTAACAATGGGTTATGAACGAATTAAGAGGCGGGGGATTGTCCCGGATATGTGTAGCGTTAGGCTCATGGATGCAATGTATTGGTACTACAAAACACCTATACCCTCGTGTGGTTCGGAAGGTTTTTGTTGCAATCTTGGTGTTATGCAGCGATTGAATGATCAGGAAATCTCGGGCGAAGCGATGGTAGTTTATGGATGAAAAGTTTGATTTGCTAGAATGACAAGAAAATGGCAATTATGAAATAGGTATCTAGAGAACAAGCACAGCCTCCTCCTCTTCCTCCTTCGGCACCTTCGCAACACTACCATCCGCCCTGACCAGGATCTTGATCTCCTTATCCACATTAAGCCTCAAAAGATCCGGTCTGCTGTAGTGGCCGGTGCAATCCGCGAACATCTTTGTCCTGTGGATGGCGTCAAAGTCCAATTCGCCGTAGATGATGGTCTCCGTGTTCTCATCGACGGGCTCCGATAGCCTCCGGCCGTCCGGGCCGAAGATGGCAGAGGTTCCACCGCCAGGGGTGGACATGATGGCGCCGCCCGCACTGCTGTGCGCCGCGATGCCCTTTTCGGAGATGAGCGCCGTGCTGTGGAGAACAAAGGCGTTTGACTCAATAGCGTATGTGCGGGAGAGGTTGTGGCATCCTAATCATCTAGGTTAGTTCAAGTTCATCAAGACGCCGGAATTTCGGAATGTGAAATTCCGCCCGGAACGGCATTTGTGGTGACATACCTTCTGCGCTCATCGACCACATGTCCGGGCCACCGCCGGAATGAGGCGTGACGCTGGGCCATGCCGAGACATGGATTTCTTCCTTTTGGGCAATCGTGTTATACTTCAAAAGGGGCTGGATGTGCTCCCAGCACGCCAGAGAACCGACTCGCGCAAAGGGCAGCTCAGCCACGCTCTTCAAGCAGTGGCCCGACGCGTCGCCAAAGATGGTCCGCTCCATGTGCGTGGGCTTCATCTTGCGGCGATGCACCTTGATCTCGCCGTCCTGGCCGATGAGGGCCTGCGCGATAAAGAGCGAGTGGTTGTCGTTCTCTGAGAAGCCGAGTGAGACGGCGATGTTGTTCTCCTTTGCGCAGGCCTGGATGGTGGCCATCTCGGGCGAGTCGAGCTGAAGCGAGTTCTTGATGTACTTTACGTTGAGATCAAAGTCGATGAGGCGGGTCCATATCCACACGGGGTAACCGGGGATCCAGCACTCAGGGAAGGCGATGAGCTGAGCCCCATTGGAAGCGGCCTCTGCGATGAGCTTGCATGTCTTTGCGACGGCGGCTGGGAGGTCGATCCAGGCGGGCTCGGCCTGGGTGACGGCCACCTTGACAACTTTGCTTGTGTTGGACATTGTTGTTGTTGATGTTGTTGTTGCTGCGGGGGTGGAGTTGGTGATACGTAATGCAAGGTTTGAGAGCAAAGACATGTGAAGAGGAGATGCAACTGCAGGTGAAAAGTAAGAAGTTGACGAGCTCGTCTGATTTCGGACGACGCTTCGAAGGCTTCCTTTTATATATCTCTTGGATGGCGCTGCTGGCTGACCGATATGGGCGCGGCATGTAATAGCTGCAATACTACAGGGTGGTTCGTTGCCTGATGAAGATAGCGCCAAGATATGTCTCCCTACAAGTTCGTCTTTCTCCATGCAACTCAGACCCAATGATAAGGAAAATGCGGGGTTAGAGTTTTGCTAATCTCCATAGTCTTCTTGATAGCAAGGAGATCGTTTCACAATGCGACTGTCATAGGGGGGGTAATGATAGATCTTGAATTCCGCTAAGCCTCCGTTGGCTGCGCGGTAGTCAGCCGGGAGCGGAATGCAGACCTCCGCAGTGATACTCCGTCAGCAATGTCCAGAGGCACACGACTCGAACAAGGATGTCAATAGTGCATTGTTATAGTGCGAATCATCTTGGATATCAGAGCTATCGGCAGACTTGTTACGAAATGATACTACGAAGGAGCGAAAGGAGCAAGTCAGAATCGATCCTCGTATCAGGGGCCGGAATCATTTTATGGATGTGGAGGAAATCCATATCCCGATGAGCCCCGTCCTACCGGGCGTAACCAAGATATGCCAGGTTTCAACCAGCCTGCCATTCAGCTCAACTCCACTTCAACGCGTTCGCTTCATTCCCCTATCACTCCGGGATTTGACTAACCGGCCCATTTCGAACCAACCTCACCAGCTCAATAAGCGCCGCCTTCCCAGGGCCGATCATGTCGAGTCCCTTGAGACCCTTCGGAATGCGACTCAAGCCAATCGCAATACCCAACCCACTTCTTCTCCGTTATCTCGCGTAGATCGAATCCCTCCTGACCGGCGTCGACGGAATATCCGTTGACACTCAAATAGCTTCCGAACTTCTTGCCCTCCACCCACCCCTCCTTCTTCGGTCTCCACACCTTTGTCAAGCTCTTCTCGCCCGCCGTCGCCGTAGCCGCCGGCCCGCCTTTGCTGCGGGCCTTCTTCTCCTCCGACCCGGAGTCGGTCCCAGCGCCGACTCCTAGAACCGTTAGATCTACGTCCACCACCTCGCCCTTCCCCATAAAAGTGAAGCAACGCATGCCGCAACCTTTGCAAAAGAGAAAGTGCAGGTCTTTCCCATAGACCGTATAGTCGCCCAAGTCGTTGTACGGGTCGAGGGGCTTCAGGAGAAGAAAGTCATCCGGGGCCGAGGCGAGGCGCATGTGAAAAATTCCGGCTTTGTGGCAGGTGGTGCAGTTGCATCTGTAGAAGTCTTGATGCGTTCGCGATTCGGCCCTGGGGACACGCGCCGGAGGTAGTGTGTGAGGAAACGAGAGGAAGACGATGTATTGCGTCGCACCGCAATGGCATGAGCCTTTGTAGGGTCGTCTAACAGGCTGTCCATCCATTGTAGAGACCGTTGATCTGTTCAATATGCTTATCGATGAAGACAACTGAAGATGCAATCGGGCCAGAGTGCTTCTCTTTGAAGTGCGAGATGATTTGGAGCGGGGAACCTGGTACAGGTGCGCCCTTGTAGAAACATGGAGACATTCGCCCAATTGGCGCGCTGTCGCTGATTTCTAGCCACATACCGGACACATTCAGACCCATTTGCGACTGGTGTTACGCCAGCACAACAATTGCTCAGCCAAATGGCGTGTAAGTGATTGGATACAGCTACAACCTATCACGCTGAGAGCCCATATTGGCTGATTGCTAAGGTATAAGACGGAATCCCCGAATATCCCCTTGTTCATTCTGAGTCCCCATGGTCAGGCCTATCAGTCCATCATGCGATTGAGAGTATCGATGTGGAACTATGATTTCAACATGTATCTGCCAACTTTCTTCCCGCTACCTAGCCAACACACCGAGCATTCACCACGGGATCGGCCCATGTCGGTTGGAAAACGTCGCGCTCGCACCATCAGGTCCCAAGGTCGCCAAGTGCACCGCCTGAACCGATCCCAGTGATGCCTCATCAGGCCCCTCGTACGAGTTCATGTTTGTCGCGCAGTAGCCAGGACAACAAATATTAAACTTCCACATCTTGTCGTCCCTGTACCTAGACGCGAAAGTCATCGCAGCGTGATTGAGCGCGGCCTTGCTGGAACCATACTCGATAAAGTCCCTCACCGGACCCAGACTAGGATCCGTCCGAATCGCAAGACTCCCCAGTCCCGAGCTGACGAAAACGATGCGCTTCACTTTGGAAGACTCGCGCAGGAGAGGGATGAAAGCGTCTGTGACGGCGATGGAACCAAAGACGTTGGTGTTGTAGACCGTCGCGAGCTTCAGCCGGATCGAGTCTTCGGGCTTGCCCAAGAGGATTCCAGCATTGTTGATGAGGACGTCGAGATGGCCGAAATTTGTGCGGATTGTGTCGACGGCCAATTTAATACTGTCATCGGATGTGATATCCAGAACTAAAGGCTCGACATTCAAACCGGCTTCCTGGAGCCCTGAAGCTGCCTTCTCGATGGCTTCCTTCCGTCGCCCCGTCATGAAGACGTGGTAATCAGGATGTTCCGATGCCAGTCGCTTGGCAATCTCGTAGCCTATGCCCTGGTTGGCACCCGTCACCAGAGCTACAGTTGGGTCTGCGGACTCTTTGGACATATTGAGATCCGCTTCTATTCCTCAACTCTAACCTTTAGGTTTTGAATGTCGAAGAAGAATGCCGTCAGCCAGTTTAGTTTCAATGTCTGTCAAATGATAGTGTAAACGGTTGATCTTCAGTGGATGAAAGTGCTACCAAGTTGCTCATAAAAACTTGACAGGCGAAGTCATGAGCCAGACAGGTGTATGCCAGGCCATGGAGCGCAACCGCTTTCGCTTCAAAGTCTCGTGACTTTGCCTCTCAAAATGACGACAGATCATTCAAAGGTCCTTCCACGCGAGGGACAGTTTTCTTTGGGGAAGGCCATGAACAACAACCGAGACTGAGACCAGAGCCAGATCAGCCTGCTAGCAAAGCTTCTAAGAAAATTGATGTAGAGAAAGTCTATTGAACCTTGCCCGATACCGAAACAATCCTTCGCCCAATGTAGATGCTAATCATGCTGATGCATCTAAGATTCCATGCAGGCCTTCCCCAGCATGAGCTTTCGTCTCAACTTGATCAACTTGACACGGCCCGTATCCGGAGTCCGGAAATGCTGGGAACTGAAAATGTTTGTCGGTGATCTGAAACCGAGGCCACGGATATTCGCGCTTTATGCTGGAAGCCGATCATCATTACTAATGGAAGTGCAAAGAATAACAAAGCTATTACCAGAAAGGCCTGATCTTGTCAAAGAGACAAGACCAGATAGGGGCTGGGATTTCTTAGATGATTTAGAGTGTGGGCACGCGATTTGTGTCGGGCTTGTCATCTAGCAAATTGTCCACTCTATCACAGCTTAACATACGAAAATGTTGGGTACACAGAAGAACAAGGCGTATCTGTCGAATGGTGATCAAAAGCAAAAGAACTGGGCCCTAACCAGGATTCGAACCTGGGACCTCTCCCAGATGTGTCGTGAAGACCCTAAGGGAGAATCATACCGCTAGACCATCAGGGCTGATTATTAAGCGACATGCTTCGTTGGAAGTTGCGAAGGCGTAGCTGATCTTCAAGGATAGTATGACCGGGTCACGCAAAAACGGCGGAGGATCGCGGTCCCTCGCCCGTTCCCTGGTGTCTATTGCTGCTGCTCCCCAACCGCTCATGTTGACACCCTCAGTGGCTGTTTGCAACGCGGGTGTGGTTGTTCCATGGCATAACGCTCACCGGCAAATTGGCTGGACTTCATTCATCATGCAGGGTTAAGCCAGCCATATTCTGAAAACCTTATGGGAAGAGAAACTCTCAATTGCTAAACTGTGCGTGCGTGATGTGATGATGAATACTATAGTTCGAGCCCCACTCTTACTTATTTAATGTAGTCTTTGTTGAGGACATACTTGGACTTATCGTAGCTCTTGGGCCAAACGCCGCTCTTTCCAGGTGCCAGAATGCCATTCGGGTCCAACGCATCCTTGATGGTCTGATTCAACTTGCCAAGCGCATGGTTGTTGAAGTCGTACGTATCCGCGATCTGATCCATGAGAGCGACGTGAGTACGGAACTCGCCCCAGCCGTTGTCAGCGCAATCCTGGATCATGGTACGGACGAGCCACTGCGCGCGGCGACGCATGTCAGGATCCTCCCTGTTATAAACGATGCACACAATGTTGTCTGTGCAACCTCGCGTCAGCAATCTTCTTCAACGCCTCGTAATGGCAGAGCGACGAGCTGGGTGATGGATGACTTACGCATCTCACGCATGCCAATGCTGAGAATACCAAAGTAGTCCAACTTCGCCTCCGCGAAGCGTTTCTTAGCCATCGTGTACTGCTTCATGGCAGACTTGCCATCAACCTTGGAGATTGGCGAGAAAGACAAGAATGTGCAGTGAGGAATCCACCTGAGTAAACTGGTCAAAGCTGTAACCTTGAATTGGGGCGTTTGGGCACTTACTGGTTGAGCCATCTGAGCTCATCCCATGTCGGCAAGCCTCGCATTGTGTCAGCACGGCAGTGCAAGGTGCTGTGCTCTTCTTTGCGATCCTCAAGCAGGAACCATCGGCTTCCGGGAACCTTGGTCATCTCTCGCTTAGTGATTTCGAGATGGGCTTTGCGGATCGGCTCCGGTCCGTAGGCCGCACCAATGTAAACCCAGCGGCCAAGGTCGACCTTCTTCGCCGCAGCATCTAGTTGCTCTTCCGTGAGCGGGGTATTGGGATCATCAGTGTATGCTGTGCGGGGGTGGTAATGCGACGCATCGAGCGAGATGTGACGGAGACTGGCAGCATTCTGGAGAACCATGTTCTGTAGAGTTTTTGTGAGCTGCGTTACTCATCAAGTCTCAGAGCAGCAACTTACCACACGAAGCGGACGAATAATATCGACGACGGCCTCAAGATCTTCATCCTTCTCATATGTCACCATGAAGGGAGTAATTCCAGGGGGTGCGGGCATGAGCTACATGTATCCATCAGTCAGCTTTGCCTCATCTTGTGACCAACTTGGCCCCCTCTCATGAGTTCAAACTTACCCACATGCCCATCTTCGTGACAATTGCGTTGTTGCTCTGGGAGAAAATTCCGTCGTTGATTGGACCAAATCCATAAGGGAATAGCTGCCAACACTCGTTCCGATGCTGATCCTGAGGCGGTACCCCCTGAGCCGCCTGCTTGCGGCCCTCGGGACTCTGCATCGCACCCATGCCCGTACGAACGACCTCACCGCTGGCCAGCACAACTTCCATTCCACAGTGCATCATCCAGTGATCACCGTAGGGAGTGAAGCCCACGCCATGGTCCAGTGCGTTTCCAATCATGGAGCCGTAGCCGAGCTCCGGTGAGTCCAGCCACACCTTGTCCCGCAGCCCGTTGTCATCAAGATACTTTTGCATCTGTAAATAGGTGACACCGGGCTCAACGAGGCAGTAGCAGTCCGTGGCATTAACCTCAATGATGCGGTTCATGTGCTTTCCCAGGTTCATCACCAAGCTTCCGGATACTCTTGGAGCGGCACCGCCGTAGCCGATATTGTGACCTTTGCTGTACGTCCACACAGGAACGAGATACTCGTTGCAGAGCTTGATGACTGCTTGGATGTCTGTCACATTTCGGGGGTGGATGAGCGCGCTGCCAACAAATTCCTCACGCTCGTAGAGAGAGTGCATGTCGTGCGTCTGGCAATCGACGGTCTGATAGTCGCCATCATCCAGCTGGGTATCTCTGGTGATGATCTGGAGATTGTCTTTTCCGACTGCCTTTTGAAGGCTTGCTGCGAACTCTTGGAACTTCTCCGCGGATACTCCAGGGGGCAGAAATCGAGGAGCTGGCGCCGCACCGTTCGATGCGTGCCCCCCGTTCGCCGACGTGACGCCTGGTGCCATAATATAATAAGTGGCCTTGTAACTGTAGTACAGTATTGAAGATTCGAGGAATTATTTCGTGAATTTTGGAGATGGTGTAGTCTTTAATAATGTTGTCGTTCGTAACCACACATATAGTTGAGTTCGCGAACCTTCTCCTTGAAGAGGGGGAAGAGTTCATTTATTGACGAGAGCTTCCAGTCTATGACGCCCGTGAGCTTATACTCGGCTGAGCTCTAGAGCTTAGGGTGAGCTCTTGCCAATCTTCATACCATGACGGATCTTCGGAAGTTCGGCCTCCATAGATGACCGCGGATCTAGTCCGCGCGGGGCCGTAAGCGCGGAGTAGCACTTGGACTGCTCGATATCAAACATCTTCTACATCAAAAGGCCCGTTCCTGATGAGAGCGGCTCTCCTGGAATTCCCCAAACTGGCTGCGTGGCATTGAATCAAACTTCCAAGAGTCCGATGGGAACGTCCGTATTATCATCCTCACCTGACTAGTGAAGTGCAGAAAAGGCTCAAGACTACATGTCTCATTGGAAAGGCAATGAAAAACTGCCGATAATTGCGGAAGGTGCGGCGAGTTCGTAATCTTGACCAACTCTGCCGCGGCCATATCGTCTGATCAAGTGGGATGTTTAGAGTTGTGTTTAAGTTGTCGAACTCGGATTTCAGCCCTCGGCCAAGCTTTCCAGAATGACATTGAGTAGACAAGTGACGGGCGCCGACAAGAAGCCATCTCTACTTGCCTTATACGAATACCAACGAGTTCGAGTGTTTCGCTGACGAAGTGAATCATACGCTGCCATGGCTTATGGTTTCGCCTGATCTTTGTAGAGCTACTCGGCTAGGCTGTCCTTGTTTGTTTCGAAGTATCTCCGCGTTTTAACTAAGCACGCGGCTTCCGGGTATCTAAGCTTGACAGCAGGCAGGCCACAGCCTCCTTGTTCAACTTCAAGATGAAGGTTACTAGGACTGAGTAAGTGCCTGTAAGTAGTCAGCATATCCATGCACTGCCCGAAGAACGATAGTCCACCAAACAACTGCATTGCAGTGACGTTGTCTTGACTTGATACCTGATCAAACTCAATGTTTGTTCTCGCCTTGGAAGTAGACGGCGACCTTTCGAGGACCACGACGGACAAACCTGTCCAACTGGAGGACAGTGGCCTTCGGCCCTCGGCCTAATCTTCATGTCCATCAATATCGTGGTTGAAGGAGTGCAACGTAGATCTAATTGGGAAGTTATCACTTGAGGCGAACGGTGTTTAATTAGGATGCCCAGACTCTGGTGAAGCTATAAAGATTTAAGGATGCCCTACCTCCTGCATGTCAGCGTCATCTGAGCATGATTAGTTAGCATTTCCATCTCATTACTCTGAATTCTCACACTGCACATACTTCCTTTGACCAGTCTTCAGCATGGCACCAGCAGCCATCTATAATCCTGTAAAGGATAGCCTCGAAGCACCGCTGAGGTCTCCTCAGAAGTTCAACGCCTTCTCCTCAAGTGTCAACGATGCTACCATCCCTATTGACCCTCCCCTCAACCCAAAGCACCGGTGGTGGTGGGATAAATGCGCACCACTCCTCAACACCCTGCTCAACAGCGCAGAGTCATATACACCTGAAGAGAAGGCAGACCACTTGCGCGTGTTCCGCGATGTTGTCGTACCTTCGTTCGGAATACCAACACCCAAGGCAAAAGTGAGGCCGCTGTTGACTTACGATGGATCTACCTTTGAGCCATCGTGGAACTTCACCAAAGGTGATGACGGTGTAATTCGCTACACGTTCGAGCCCCTAGGAGATACTGCCGGTTCTACCGATGACCCCTTCGCTGGAGATATTGGCAGATCCATGGTTCCAATACTCTCTCAAGTCTCTTCCGATGTCGATATGCGATGGTACGAGCAACTCGTCAGCGCATGGTTTGTCACACCCCAAGAAGCCGCCGCTGCTCGTCAAGCGATGCCTTCTTTTGTTAAACGTATACCGCAACTCTTCCTCGCCTACGACATGAAGCGTTCGAAGCGCATTCTCAAATCCTATCACTTTCCAGTCCTCAAGCACTTCGCGACAGGAGCGACGACATCAGATCTCGTTTTCGACATGATTCCAAAGTTGCAGCCTTGTGGAGACAGGCTCGCCGCATCCGCCACAAAGTTGCAAAAGTATTTGGCGTCTTGCAAGGAGCCGTGCATAGTTGAGATGATGGCTGTCGACTGCATCGACCCCAACAAGGCACGCGTCAAGGTCTATGCTCGGACAACCTCAAACGCGAAGTCAGTGCTGGCAGACGTCTTCACACTTGGTGGGGCTCAGACCGACGAAGCCACGTTGAAAGGTGTAGAGACCGCGGAGAAGGTGTGGCATCTACTCCTGGATGAGCCCCAAGGCATGACGGCGGATCAACGGAAAGATGCCAGAGATATGCAGAACCTGCACAAGGGCATTTGTTTTGCATTCGAGCTGAAGCCTGGAGCGGAACGCATCGATATCAAGGCACACTTGCCGTGGGGCCAGACTGCAAGCAGCGATGCGCAGACTATGAGGAACTTTGCACAAACCCTGAGAAACTTGGGATGGGACGAGTCTGCAGACAAGTTTTACCGTGGTGCCACAGAAACTTCCAAACTGTAAGTTGACTCAAGTCATGACACTGAACATTTCACAAAAGCTAATGGTTTTCAGGCCTGGTAGGGACTACTCTAAGCCAGGTGGATTGTCTTATGTCTCGTACAACTACAACGAGACTGGGCCCTACATGTCTTCCTACTTCTCTCCCAAAGTTCAAGGAGACTAACATTGCGCCGTGTGACGAAGCTGCTGGTTAGCTATCTGTATTGGCAAAGAAGCGGGTTGGTGAGGCGCAACTTGGCAACGTGTGTTAGCGGAAGAAGCTTGGAACTCTCCGGAGTTTCTCCTCGGATTTTACGTATAACGAATCAGAGACGCATTGCTTGACATTTTTTTAATATGACGTAAATTATATTAAAGTGGGAAAGCACATACACGTTGGATAATTGGAATCAATTGCTCAAGCCTTGATTCTCAATTAGCGTAGATGTTTCGTTCGCCCGTCATGGAGCACTGTTAGTCCCGACTTCTCCCACAATCTAAGCAATCCATAATAAGATAGGCTCATTACTTGGCCACGCGCGAGTGCAAATAAGTTCTTCTCAACAAGGCAGGGTACCTTAGTTCCCGCAACAGACAATGCTCGAGTCAAACGAAAGGGTTTCTAGAAACGGTGATAAAGGTTCGTGAGGTGTGACTACTCAACTGATACTGTCGGGAATTGAGATCTCTTTGCAACCCCAAGTGCGTACGAGTTTACATCTGGCTTGTACAGTGACTTATGCAAACTTCGTATCTGCCCAGTCACTTGGGTATTGTGGCATTGTCAATACCTACAACTAGAGATCGGAGACACATCGTCGACGTGGCTGAATTCCCCTGTTTCTCGCATCACATCGGAAAGGACATAGGTCCTTGGACAAAGACCCGCCAAATTGATCCCGTCCGCATTTACGGAGGGCCGGGCACTGGTGTTTCCCCGATGACCGCCGGGGTGATCAACGGACTAGGGCTATCGGGGCAATGGAAACAATGCCGCAGTGTTACGGAAAGCCACGCTAGCTGTCGGCGCCCCTGGTTTCACTTTTGTGCCATTTTCTGGCTCTAGGAAGCGAGCGGCCGGCGGACATGCAAGCTTGACGGAGCATCGGATGCATGGTGGGTAGAAAGCAGACGTACCCTTGAGCGAGGTGCGAAAGCGATCAACTAGAATCCGACGGGATGGCAGTGCCGAAGAGCGCGGACCATGTCAAGTCAAGCAAACAGGGTGTTGAAATGTTTCCCGTCTCCTCCTTGTATGCTTATGAAACTTAGACTTTGCGGAGGTCCTTCGTCGATCCCCCACCTCATCGCCGCTTTGTCCGCCGTGTGGTTTCGAAAGCATCGGATACCCCAAAACGGCAAGCTTCTCTTTGCGAAGTCTGCCACTGATTCTTGTCTGTTCCCTTCTATCATTTCAACGTCATAGCCCGCATGCTGCACCGTCTGTGTTCTGACTTGCAGTAGTCTCACAAGAGATGCAGAGCTTACCTCCCGCTCCCTATAAGGCAAGTGACTACCCTTGTCAAGTTCGTCTGAAGTTTTGAAGGAATGCTTGAAACCTCTTATTCGGTATTTCTACTCCGTCATTCTATTTGACAGCGCTATCTCGCAACTAGAAACATCGCAGAAGAGCTAAGGCCCTGGGTTCGCAATGGCGCCAACGACGCGGCTCGGGGGCCCAGAGCTATGTTTCCTTCCAGAATATCGCCATATTTGGCAACCCCACAGCAGTACAGCCGCAACCTTGACTCCGGATAGCATGATCTTTGACATTGAGGGTCCAGGCGTGGATGGCCTGACGTGGTGGCAGCCGCGGGAGTCCCCAAAACGGACATAGGATGTGGCACTCCACCGAAAGCCGCCGGGCCGTAGTGTCGTGCCGTAAGATCACTGTCGGACTCTCGCCTTCGATGTCATGCACCCAGAAAATACCATTGTATTGGAAAGCGGCTCCGAAGAACACGGGCCCGAGTTGATCAGTATATAACCAACCTTCAATCACCTCCAGCAGAGATTTTAGATCATCATCATCAATTATCAACAATCACATCCACATAATCAAAGAAAACCTCTGCAATCATCATCAAATAACTTCAACCCTACTCAGTCCATCTAAATCAAATACCATCAACATGTCTGCACCACCTGCCGGAGGCGTCACTGAGCGCATGATCATCCCCGTGAAGGGTACCAAGGAGGACTGGAAGGAACCTCTCAAGACCTACCTCCTCGCCCTGAAGACCCAAGACGGCTACCTTCGCACACGATGGGGACCTTGGTCCGAGAACGAGCAGGTTCTTGATCTCATTTCTGGTAAGTCCACATTCAGTGTGCCTTTGTGACTAGGTCACTTCTAATTCTTACTGTAGGCTGGAAGTCAAAGGAGTCCCGCGACAGCTTCTTCGCGTCTTCTGAGTGTGCAAAGACGATGGAGGAATTTAAGACAGTTATGACCGGCCCAGTCAAGTCGTACTTCATCAAGTTCGTCCCGTACGCACCCAGAGCCGCCATCGACTCTCCCATCGCCGAGACTATCACTATCAGCGGCTCCACCATGTCTGAGGACGACATGAGAGCTCAGTTCGAGAAGGTCCGCGGCATGGATGGCTTCAATGACTTTGCCAGCGGTTTTTCAACCGAAGAGGTTGATGGTGGTGGCAAGGTCTTCGTCGCGGCTCTGGGATGGGAGAGTCTGGAGAAGAGCAGAGCCGCCGATAAGTCTGTGTACATTCCTGCCAGCGGCAAGGTTGAGTCTCACCACGTCAACTTCCACTACCCCATCAAGGGCTTCTCTGTAACCAACACCCACTAGATGAGGTATCCACGATGCAGTTTGATTGGAATACCTAGACGAATCATTGGTCGATAGCGATAGTCCAGCAGTTTGCAATTAACTTTTCTGAAGCCATAATTTGGAGTGATAGTTGCTTCGTGTTGAGATTGCCAAGATTTCGTCTAACCTATGTAGTACCCGTAGGACATGAGTACTGGAACCATGCGTGTGGTGAATGGGCCAAGAGGAAGCATCTAGGAAATCCCCGATGCTTTTTCAGATGCCAAGACAAATCTCAGGCTTGTCCCATGCACTGAGGTTGATCTCTCGCGCACGTATTCTCGCATAAGGGAACTGGATTCCCTTCCCATAGAACCTCTGCCGTGACATAAGTTCAAGTGGCCGACTAGCCCGTGATACATCGGACGGTCTGAGACAGACGCGGATGGAAGTATGCATCGAACCACGAGAATTATCTGCCCCGATAGAAGTGTGTGCGTTCAAAGAGTGACGTTGCGTGACATACAACAAGGTTACGCAACTTGTGCTCGGACTTGGGGCGGGAGGATGCGTCTGTCAAACCGGGGGTCCGGCCCAATGGTCAATCTTACACATAGTGGGCGGACGGTGTCTTCGAGACTCAGATACCACGACTTCTCACATTTAACGTCTTGAATGCGTGGTTGCTGACGCGGTTGATGCCTCCCTCGGGTGACCGAAGTGCGCCCTATTTCGATGGGCGCGAGCCCTCCCTCGAAATTCTGTGTATCAAACTCGCGGCATAAATACTTCTTCAGAGACGGAGGCGGCTCTGATACGCCAAATCAACATCGATATAGGATCTTGGACTGATCTGCCCATCTGAGTTCTCCTACTTCATACTAGTGTCAACACTTTTCAACATGATGCCTAAGATTCAGAAAGTCGCCGTCGCAGGAGTAAGCTCGTGCTCAAGCTTCGTCTAGGCAAATGGTCCGTAACTAACAATGCAAGGCAACTGGTAATGTGGGAAGACCAACTCTGAAAGCACTGCTTGCAGATGGTTTTGATGTGACTGTCTTGGTCCGCAAACAGGGCATTTTCCCTGACGGTGTACATGTCAAGGTCGTCGACTTCACTTCTTTTGATGCTATTAGAGATGCTTTACAGGGCCACCAGGCTTTTGTGGACTGCACTCTTGTTCACGACGATACTCCAACGAGATTGATAGATGCTGCCGCTGCAGCTCGAGTGTATCGTTTCATTCCATCAGACTTCAGCCTGGATTTCAACAACCGCAACGTCCACTCGGTGCCCGTCTTCTTCAAGAAAGATATGAATGACATGCACTTACTGAAGAAATGTGAAGAGACCGGAATGACTTGGAGTGTTATCTGCAATGGAGCGTTCCTAGATTGGAACCTTCGGACCGGCTTCATGAACATCGACATCTACAACAAGAAAGTTGACTATATCAACGAAGGGGAGAATGTTCACGTCTGGACTACGCTCGAATCAACTGGCAAAGCCGTTTCAAGGGCCTTGCTCCACCCAGTGGAGACTGAAAACAAGCCTGTTCACGTGCATTCTGTCAACAAAAGCCAAAAGCAGATGGTGGACCTGTGCAAGGAAGCGTTGGGGACTGACGGTTGGACTGAGTCAAAGTCAAATATGGACCAAGTCTTTGCTGGAGCCTTGAAAGAGTTCCAGGCGGGTAACTACAGCATGAAGGTTTTTGGCGACATGATACGCTATGCGAACTCTAGGCCGGACTTCTCTGGCCCTTGGCCCAAAGACGATAACCCTATGCTTGGAGTCAAAGAGATGTCGGACGATGAGGTGAAGACTCTAATTAAGTCTATTGCTACAGAAAAGACAGGCTAGTGAGGTATATTGTCTGCGGGTTATCAATAGTCGATATAGTATGCCTCCATTCGAATAAATCTCAGGCCACTTCATTTGAGTATGAGAGCTTTCATGAATCAAGAAGGAGGATTGGCAATCCGTCAAAGGGCTGTTTCTATTCCTACTGATTACGATGAAGTTCCGACTTTGACACTTAACATGGCGCCACTTGCAGAGTCTTATTCGCCTGGAAAGTTTGAAATTCCACAAAAGAAAACTGATGCCAGATATCTAAAAACGAGGTTTGAATATGAAACCTCTCCCTCTAGAATTAGTTACTGTATGATGTAGGTTATGTGCAGGAGCGCATGTCTTCAATGGTGCTGTTGAGAAAATTGGACATGGAACAATAGAGAAGCGAACAAGGTATCACTTTACCCGTCGTGATAAACTCTTGGTTCTGAATAGCAATCCTCGAAGACCTGAGTGTTTACTTACGAGCTATCGCAAAGGATCTTTGAGTCTGTCCTAAAAACCCTGACTTGTCTCTAAACTTGGAAAACTTGAACGGAGACACCTCGAATGTGTCAAGCAAAGAAAGCAAACCTCTGAAGTTTATGTCTCGCTCAAGAAAGATGTAGTGTCACTAGCAAAGTATCGCAATCTTCATAGGCGGGATCTCAAAGTTTGATATCGTACTAGAGACATGAAGTCAACCCTTTCCATTCAAGCAGTAAATTTCGCGAGTGCAGTCGTAGCGCATGGCTAGTCTCAATTTCCCCAACTCGGAAGCGCAACTCTCATGCAGTCTCTCTCCTGCCATGATCTATTTTAGTCACTAAGCTAGGCTCACGTGTATTACCACTCTCGTGACTCAATTATGCTCCCTCATCAACAATTACTGATTCATGGAGCCTTAATGTAGAAGGATGATGAAACTTTCTGCCCATATTAGAAGGATCGATGAGCAGAAGTCTTGCCCGAAAGTGAATTCGGACTTTCGACGATAAACGTGAAGATAGATAACTCTATCAGGCTGCGTGCTTTATGTAAAGTTAAGACATGAGTCTAGCACAGGCTAAGCCAAATTCATAATTCGAGTGAAAGCATCAGCGTATGTATTGAGGAGAGCACTTCGGTCTTCCTTTTACGTGATATAAATCCCAGTGCGCTATCAAACCCAGCTCGAAATGTTTTTAACACTCAATCAAGCCTTCGAAAGAGAGTTGACACACAGCTAGATCTTTCTCTATGGAGCATCCATGTAGAAGACAGGATTAGTATCTTGCTTCAAAGTCGAGTTGCTCAAATCGGCTTATGTATCCTCGATAGTCCCAGACTTTCCTTAACGGTAAAGCCATGTGTGGTTACTCGGCGAACTAGAATTCGATTACAATCCTGCACTTTTCGATCAACACATGTTGGAAACTTTGGGAAGTCTGTCTGTCTCAAGTTAAGCAAAATTTTGCAATGATCTGCAGACAAAGACGTCAGACTCGACCAGAGTAGTCCTCATTTTATTATCCGTGGGCAGAACCCATCCTGCGCTTCAAACGGCCAGATCTCCATAGTGTTTCCGGTCCCCCAGGAAACTTGTTTGCCATCTGAACTCCACAAAGAACAGCTTCGAACCACATCCAGTCTTCTTCCGTGTGAATTCTCCAGAACCAATCACTTGTCCACGCTTCCCCGGCGACTCTGAGGCAACGGAGCAACTCATCAAGCTTGCCATGTCTTTGGGAACCAATAGTTGGAGGCGAGCTGCTTCGACCTTCCTGAAAATCATATTGAGTTTATGCAACCTCGCGGTGTAATCCAAATTCACAGCGACCAGGTAGTGTACGGAGGTTACACACAACTTACCGTCGCCGCCTGCTTCGCCTCCTCTGGAGAGCCGGAGCATCAAACGAGTCAGTAACAAGACCCTGACTGGCTCTGCGATCTTTTTGGTTTCACTGTCGACGCGGATCGGTAGCACCCACACAGCAAATAAGCTTTCTTCGTGGGGCGGTTCCCAAACCTTATTGTGGCAGCACCTGGGGTCATGAACCTGCATATGAGAGTGCAGTCTGCAGCTGGCAGATGAATGGCGCTCGTCTTAAGTACTAGTGAGCATCCTTTTTACCCTACGTAGTAAGGCTGCGTGCGCCGTCGCATCTTCCATCTCGTCTTGATGACGCCGCCGCCACCGCTCGGTTGTGTTCCTCTTGCATAATGCCTTCCCCAAGGTACGAACTACTACTGGCGCCGTCGATTTACCGAGTTGGACTTCTCGACTGAGAGATGGCTGGAGAGACGGGCACCATCTCGGTCTCGCAGGTCCAGGCGATGGTAATGATTGCATTCGCTGCGACCGCATACTACAATACGATCGAAACCTTTTTCTCCATATTCACAACGTTCAAGCGCCGACGAGGAAGATACTTCTGGAGTATGATCGTGTCTAATACTGGCATCAACATCAATGTGATCGCCTTTATTCTGCGGTACTTTGGCTATTACCAGAAAGCGATTTTCGCATCGAGTATCATTATCCCGATCGCTTGGTACTCGATGGTCACAGGCCAGGCCATTGTTCTTTGGTCGCGGCTGCATCTGGTTGTTCACAGCCAGCGGAAGATCCGCTGGATCTTAACGATGATCATCTTCAACGCCGTCACGATGCATATCCCGGAGACGGTGATCTTCTTCCTCGCCAACACTAGCCCCAAGCAATACGTAATGCCCTTTAAGATATACGAAAAGGTCGAACTCGTCGTTTTCACGATCCAGGAGACCATCATCGCATCGCTCTTCCTATACGAAGGCTACAAAAGCCTCAAGCCGTTGAGTGCAATCAAACCAAGGGCTGTTGCAAACATGGTGCGACATTTGGCTTCACTGTTTGCTGTTGTCTTTATACTAGACACAGGCCTGATCATCCTGGAATACAGCGACAAATTCGAGATTCAGACAATGTGCAAGCCATTTGTCTACAGCGTCAAGCTCAAAGTTGAATTCGTCGTGCTCAACAAACTATTGGCGTTCACTCGAATGAGCGCCTGCGACTGTCGAGGCCCCGAGAGCATACCTTCTGCCACGTTGGCTGATAGCAACAACCGGACGAATGGTGAAAACAATGGAATGACGCTGGCACTTCCGGCCATTGAGCAGACAAATGGTTCACTTTCTCCGTTGTGGCAGACAGCGAGGAAGGACTACATCTTTGATGGACGGACGTCTCCGATGAGTACAAGAAGCAGAAGAGGGTTGAGGGAGGGAGATTTAGATATCAGCCCAGAGGAAGACAAAGCGACGGTGTCGATACATGAGAAGCCATTGGTGACGGACAATAGGTAACTATCGCAGACGAGGGGCAGAAATTTAAAGCTTACAAATCCACCTAGAGCCTTGTTTCTTCCCCTCTTTGGTCAAAGTGGTGCCCATCTCAACATCATGTTCAGTAATTATTATGCTATAGCCATCTTGCAGAGTGAGTGCTTCGATAGTGAACCCAACTTTCTGAACATCGTGGCGTCATAGTGGAAAGCCCATGCCAATGAATAAAGTTGGGATACATAGAATGGGAGGTCTGGCACCCACAGAAAGTCGGAAACGATCGATTCGTCTAAATCAGTGTCTCGAATGTCGTCGAGATGACAAGAAGGCAGTTCCTAAGTGCGCACAGCTGTCCTTGACAATCCAGTAAGAGGCACGTTTTGTCAAGGCTTCGGACAGCCGAATGACGAAGAAGAAATATTCAGATTACTCAATTATTCTAATCAGGACCGGAATTATCCAGGACTGAAGGACTTTCGGTCCAATATTCGCTGGCATCCACTGTGTAGAAAGAGACATTGTCACTTGCCGGACACCTGAACCAGGAAGGGATGACTTCATATTCCCGAAACAGCGGTTCATTGCACTCGACTGCATGCGTGGAAGAACTCGAAAGCGGATAGTGACGAAGCTAAAACGCGAGACTCCTCACTATTGAGCTCGAGTCACGTCAAGGTTTACCAGCTAGTTACGAGTGACAAGATCAGTGAAGTACTCGGGTCCGATGCCGAGAGCGGCTTCGTCGAGAGGAAGCAACTTTGCGATCCTTAGCCATTCTATAGAACTTTGAATATTGAAAAATCCAGAATCCAGTCTGTTCGCCTTCCAATAAGCTAAAAGTGTAGGCTTATTGAGAAGAGCGGGATTCTACATAACAGTTATGGTTCCGTCCAGCCAGCTATTGAAGAAGCACCAAAGTTATTCCACCATTGAAGCGCATCTCCATGCACCGTAAAGCTTTGAGGGAAATCGAACATCTCTAAGTCGTCTAATATTGAGGTCGCCATGAAACTTGTGTCCTGGCGAGAACCTGACACTTCATCAAGAACATCCCTCACTTGGGGAATTATGGTCGTCCCTAGCCCTTGATGGACAAAGCCCTCTTGATCTGCTCCCGATGGGCTGTGTACCCGAGAGGATGAATAAAGAGACGCATCGAGCAGGATGTCTAGGAAGCGTGCATACCGCACCGACATGTGAATGTCATCCGCGGCTCCTTCGCGCATTGACTTGATGGATTCACGCAAAAGCTGTACATTTTGATGTGCTTCGCTCACGTGTGGATTTATAATTAAGGTGCTCTAGAAGAATTTCAACAGTATCAGTTCTCAGAAGGCGAATTCAAGCTTTCGTGGTTATGACGAGAAGAGGGAAACTAACCCTCAGAAGATGAAGATTGGCGGAGACGATGAACAACCAGCACCGTACAGGGAGATACCGCGTAATGTGTGAGGGTCTGGAAACCCTCGTGAAAATAGAGAGTATGTCACGGCTGGCATCTGCTGCTTTTTTATCCAGTACCGACAGAGCCTGTCTCTTGTCATCAGCCAATGCCATGGAGACATTGTTGTACAGAACGTGGCCAGCCGGGGCGCAGCTATACATGACCATGTAGTGATACTCAAGATCGAGGCATGTGGTTAGCAACTCGGATTGGTCTGCCTTTAGATTCTCGTGGCTCCTTCTCCAACGCGATAACGCTCTGTCTACATGCTGTACTTCAGGTAGGATGTCGGCACTAGGTGGTGTTGATACTCCCGGTTTCCGAAGGGACTGAAGGAGTGTACGCAATCTTCTTGTCTCGTTAAAGAGTTCGTAGTAACTCTCCCAGAGAGCGCTGTCGGGAAGCAGGCTAGCGAAGGTCGTCGAGAATCGGTAACGTACTGCCTCGCGCTGGCTTTCGGGCAGAAGTGGCCGCAACCCCAAACGCAAGCTCAAGTGTTCATCGGTTAAATATATGAAAACACAATTTAGCTGGTTCCATTGCTGCCGCAAAGTATCTTTAGCAGACTGCGTTGTCGATTTGAGCGGTTCTTTGTTTGTGCTTTGTTGATCGTAATCAAAACAACAGCCTTCTTGAGCCAGAGCTATGGCATTCGAGAGAAGCATCCTGCAACATGTCAAAGGTCCGTGGCCAACTATGAGAAGAGAAAGGTTTGACACTCAAACTTGGTATTATGTAGCACTTACCATGACATCTTATTACTTCTATAAGCAGGAGCGACAATATTGAGGTCTTCGAGGAGCGTTGCCATGCCGTATCTTTGCTGGCTCGTCAACGAAGTATGCTGTCCCGATTGTGTACCCAGCGGTTCTCTTTGCAACAAGTTTTGAGATCCCGTGACATTATTTTCAGGTTCCTCGTCATTGCTGAATGCGACTGTATTGTTGATTGCCTTGGGATGCCATTCAATTAGTAGTAACATGGATGCAACGGCACCAGGGGTACGTGTGTATGATGAGCCCCAGAGAGCTGACTGCAAATACTGCTGACAAATCTTCCATGTCTGCCAGTGTATTCTTTCTGAACGAATCTCACCGTGGAGCCCGGAGAGTACGTGGTAGCGGGATGAGATCGTGATGAGTGTAAGAACTAGCAGTGGCTCCTCGATCGGTAAGATGCCATACCGCTCACGATCCCGGTAGAATGGAGGTACGACAGGACGTATCGACCATATGATACTAAAATAGAAGTCGAGATACTCGATCAATTCAGTCTTGCTCAAAATTCGTCTTCTGATCAGAACGAACCGTTCCCAGTCGGAAGTTCCGCTTGGCATGGTGGGTACGATTGATGCTTGACTTTGGCAAGTCACCGTTTGGGGCGTTACCTCGTAGTCCTTGCATTGTTGACTAGCAGCAGTGAACGTAAGTAAGTCCAGGTCATCGGCTGTGTTGTGCAGATGGGCTGAGATAATCCTCCTACGTGCAGATGGCTGCGAACCTGGTGGAGACGGCTCGATGGGTGAAGGCTCACATTGGAACACTCCAGCGTCAGCCGCGGCTCTCTCAAGGTCACTGGGACAGTCGCCACCACTACCAACGTTGATGGAGCCGGTTGCGTTTGCTTTGTTGTTGAGGTTGCCTATGGAGGCTGGTGAAATTGATGGGTCTCGGGGCGGCTGATGTCTTGGGCGCCTGCGGGATGCGTTCCTCGTGCTCCGCATTACGCACTCTCGTCCGTCGAGCTCACATCGCTGGCATGGCTGAGACTGGCCTGAGGGGTTGGCAACACAGCGAGTTTTGCGCTTGCGGCACGTCTCGCACGATAAGTATGCCCTGCGTATCTTTGAGTTGGGCGGAGACGCTGCCCTGTTGGGCGGTTGAAATTGAAGGCTACCTCGACTGTCGGAGGACATATTTTGAGTTGCACAACTCTTATCAATAATTATGACCTCGCAATGATGGAGACGGGAACAACATGTGAGAATGAAAGCGTGTAAGAAATACAATGATGCTGATATGGGCTGGGAGTATGAATCCGTCGAATGACACAAGCGTGGTTACTGACTTCTTGCTCAACAGATGGTTGATAGCGGCAGGGGGAGATTTTCGCAGGAACTTGCTTGGAGGAGGGATGCGGGGTTTCTTATACTCACCTCACTCAGTGAACTAGTGGATTGGTAGGTAGAGATGTACCCCTCGGTTGTGGACCCACCCACTGACCTTGAAAGTGCTGGTCTATAACGTTCCACCACTACCTATGTTAACGACCCTCGGAGAGAGCATCTCGATCTTCTCTGTACGGTCTGGGCATCTAGACCACATTCTGATTTGCAGCGACTTTTGAGAGAGCACGAAAGACACATACGGAAAGTACTGGATGGACCAAAGGGGCACGGCGTCTACTGTCGCAAAATGCGAATTCCACATTCAGAAGGTCAAGTATCTCGGCCGGATCGTGGGAATCAATGGACGCAGGATGTAGTCTGGAAAGGATCCAGCAGTACTCAGTTGGGCGACACCAGTATACGTCAAGGATGTTCAAAGCATTCTCGTATTAGCAAACTCCTATCGAAGGTCCGTCAAGGACATCGCGAAGAATGCATCACCACTGACGAAGCTTGAGAAGAAGAATATAACATTCGCGTGTGATGCTGGTTGGAAAGATGCGTCCCAATGGCCTTGAAAAAGCCTTCAAACCAGCACTCATCCTCAAACATTCCTACCCAGAGAAAGCTAGAACGATGGAATACGATTCATGGGACTATTTCAACGCTGGCTATTCGTCACAGCCAGATGACTCACCCCAGCGACCGAAACACTCTCAAAGGAACGACCTCTCATTGCGGTCTATGAAGTCTAAGTATGTCACACGTGGTTTCAGAGGAGCCAACTTCCAACTTTATTCATCAAATATCTTCCCAGGATTCATGAGCCAGCTAGATTTTCATGTCAGCAAAGGCGTTGCAACAACTCATACTTTGCGTAACTCACTGAGGATCCAAGCGATCTTTGATAGCCTTCATTACCCCAATTGTATCAGAGCCCAATTCTTCAAGTAAGCAATGCTACGGCGGCTTTTAGTATCACTTCATCATGTGTCGTTGGCATTCCATGAGTGCGCGCCGACGTACCTTCTTCCCAATGCCGATGCCATGTTCGCCCTGTTTGCGTATCAGAGCTGAACGAATTTCAGGCACAACAATTGTCCGACGTCTTACCGACACAGTTCCTTCCATCTCTAAAGCTTTGTGCATCATTCCATTTATGAAGCCCTTTACGTTCGCTACGTCCGATGGTCTCTTCGGATCATACATGATCATCTGATGGAAGTTGCCGTCACCAACGTGACCAAGTACGCTGGAGAAGAGGCCCATCTGCATTGCATCGTTTTTGGATTCCTCTTCTATACGCGTCAGCTTTGCATGCGAAAATTGAGACAGGTGAATTCGGTACGCTACCTATCATTTGTGCCATACGTGAGATTGGAACTGCTACATCGGTGGACCAGATTTCCGTACCCTCCGGGCGGGCAGCAAGGCAAGCCCAAAGAGCTTGTTTGCGAGCGGACCACAAAGAGTCCATGTCTTCTTTCTTCTTCGCAGAGAGAAATGTCTGGCACTTGGAAGAACTACTGATGCTCTTTGCCAACCGAACACTGTCCTCGATGTTTTGTTGCGAACCTGAAAACCTAGTGTGCTTCGTCAGTTTGAAATAACTGTGATCGGGTGTGAAGAACCACGAACTTAAGAAACAGAGTCGGTAACTCTTCCCACATCTTTCCTCCCACCCCACCGCTCTTGTTTATGACTTTCATCTGTTCATCATCCATCAGTTCGCAAGCGGCGAGGTTGATGCCTTTGCGAATCATCTTGGACGCCGCGTCCGCAGCATCATTTACGGTTAAAAATGTAGCGGTTGCCACACTGTAGTCAGATGGTACAACCGCTAGTTTTAGGGTTGCCTCCGTGATAATTCCAAGTGTGCCTTCAGATCCGGTAAATAGGCCGTTCAGGTTGTAACCAGCTGAAGTCTTGCGCGGCCGACGCCTGGTCTTAATGATAGAGCCGTCCGCTAGTACAATAGTCAAACTTAGAACATAGTCCTTCATCGTGCCATATCTCATGGCATTGGTTCCACTACAGTTCGTTGCAATCATGCCACCAATCTGTGCCGTTGGGCTAGGATCGAGAGGCAAGAACAACCCACTTGCCTTAAGTTCGTTGCTTTCGTTAAGTTGAGTCCAGTTTACGCCAGCCTGCACAGTCACATCCAAGTCGTCTGGGTGAAACTCCACAATCTTGTCCATAAGGGATAAGTCAATGCAGACCCCGGGGTGTGTGGAGGAAAAATTGCCCTCTACACTGGAACCCGCGCCGTATGGTACCATTGGGATTCTGTAGCGGGAACAAATCTTGACTATACGGGCCACATCCTGCGTACTCGTTGGACGTATGACAGCTTTCGGCCTGACGGATGAGTTGGATGTCGACCACTCTGAATATCCGTGCTCTTCTATATCGTCTTCGTCCGTGCTCACCGAAGCGTCTCCGAGTTCTTGGCGAATTTGTGCGATTCCCTAATGGTACATCCTTAGTCTCTCAAAATGCAATAAGTCACGTTAATGAGGTGTTGTAGAAGTCGAAACATACTTTCCTTGTAGATGCTGGACTGGCATAGCTTCTAGTCTGCAGTGCGTGGAAATCGCTTCGAGGCCCTTCTGTGCCTTCTGCAAACCACAGGGCAGATCCTATAGTTCCGATCAAAATTCCAGTGAATGCCCCGGTAGACGAAGAGAAGATTGGTATGGGGCGACAAAGGTCTCCCGCAGGAGCTAGCTCCGTTGGGTGTGCTCTCAACCACTGCGCAACGGAGCGCGTTGATGAGCGCAGAAAGCGTCGCATCGTCAGATTTATGATGGCTAGCCCGTTAACAATTGAGGAAGAAGGGGGATGAGGAAAGGCAGCTGATGATGGGCAGCAGATCTTAGGTGAGGCAGCTTGTTATTTGGAGTGTATTTGGTCTCAGAGAATACATCTCACCAAATTCATTCTGAAGGTACGGAACAGGATATTGGTTTCTGCGTTGCGTAGAGCGTTGTCTTCGGATATTACGAGAATAGAGTAGTTCCCACGGATATATCTTTATCTATCGGACAGCATTACCTGACACTAGTCTCCATTTCGTGCCGCGAGAAAGCGAGTCTTCGAGTACTTCAAACTGTGGAATGTGAAAATACCTCGGATACTCGGATATTATCAATGCGGTTTAGCGCCTAGCACGTCACCACACCTATCATACCGCGGTCCCCAATAGATAGTGGCAGATTTGGGTCCAGAACGGCAATCATTGCCTCGTGCTTGTTTTGCGTAATCACATCCCTTGCCAGTACAAAAGTACATCCGCCTCCAATGCGTGACTTGGAGACCAAGCCGAAGTGATCAACTATAATTCCACTGCAGAACAGGCAGTCTCAGCAGTGGTTCTACGACATATGTTCGGGACAGCAAGCTGGAGGCATCTGGCTTCAGGGTACTGGGTGCGTTATTTCAACGCAAGGACAGAAACACAAGAAATTGACAACTTCCCAGAAAGCTTAGATTTCCTTGCATTCGCTGGAGAGAATGTCATTCGAGCATTCTTTCTCGACGTATATAGGACTGCTAGATCGACATACTGGTTCTATTTTCACAATCATTTAGCCTCGCTGGACCAGTGCCAATGCTACTACAAAAGTCTACAGAACAGAAGTTCCGGCACGTCGAGCTGGGCGCATGGGGTTCAGCTGCCGCTTGCAAGAAATCTTGGCTTCCTAGATCTGAAACCAGACTAGGCTGGCCTGGTCGTCCCGACCGACATCTGGACGAAGTCCTGATCTTGGAATCAGACGAGTATCTACACGTGGAGTTTAGGAGCACGCATACATACGTAGCTACTCCGCCGAATGGGGCTCCAATCCTAGTCTACTTTAGTATCTCGGACACACAGAGAATTCTCGAAAGCATCACCATGCGTTGGCTACAGGCCATATAAGAGTCTGATCAGAGCTGCATTCAAGAAGTATTGTCTACTTGCCAATCCATTCTTGTTTGTACATCTATGTGTTTCACTCCTTTCTTCCACAAAGTCATTCGTTGATCAAGTTTCCTAGTCGTGATCGGCTATCGGACAATCATTTCTTACAAACTTCTTATCTATCTCTCCCCATCTTTCATCAACATGCGTTCCATACTACCTCTCCTCGCCGGCGTCAGTCTGTCTGCAGCTTGGACCGAACTTCACCATGAGCCATTCATGAACAAGAACGTTGATCCAATTGTCGTTCCAGGCACCTATACTTCGCATATGCACACCTTCTTCGGCAGCGACGCGGTCACCAATATTCTCCCCACCTCGGCTGACCTGCAGAAAGGCTGCTATAGCGGCCAGAATGCCAACGACTTGTCTGTTTACTGTACGTATGACAGCAATTTACCTTGATCTTGCTTCTTTGCATCTGACCCGACTGACAGGGGTCCCCACACTGTACTACGTCGATGGTGACACCTTCACTGAGGTGCCTGTCTTCCGCTTCAGTACCTATTACACCAATGCTTTCGCCGAGATCGCCATCCCCCAGGATTTCGCCATGATCTCCGGCAACGCGTCTGCGCAGACCCAATCCGAGGCCGATCACCCTTCCAACGGATTGGAGTGGTTCTGTGAAGGATCGAACGTGCGTGAATCTGATATCGCCAAATTTCCCACCAGCACTTGCGACCAGCACTTGCAGGTCTCGCTTCGCTTTCCCAACTGCGTCAACCCGGACAACCTCGCTGCATACGACTGGAGCGACGAATCCAACAAGTGTCCTGAGGGCATGAAGGCGATCCCCCAGCTTCGCTATGCTGCCCGGTACAACACCAAAGCTGTCGTGCCCGACGGCTGGAGAGGCGACGCTCCCTTTCAGCTGTCGTGTGGCAGCGCCTCGGGCAACGGATACTGCTTCCACGGCGACTTCATCAACGGCTGGTACGAAGATGCTGCCGAGAACATGCTCGCGTCCGGCGGTGGTGGTTACGAAGATGGTCAGTTCATCAGCGGTGAGCACGGATCTGTTGCGGCTGATTCTAGCTGCACCCCTACTGATCAGGACCCTGACAACGGGACGAGCGACTATCATTCAAGCTTGGAGATGATGAACGGTGGAGCAGCTGTAGTCGAGGCCGTGAATGCGACTTCTGTGCCTGTGACCACAGTCGCTCAACCTACCACCTTGGCTCCGGTGTCGACACCTGCGGTGAGCTTGACCTCGGCACGTCGAAGACGGGTCAAGACCATGATTGTCTAGAGCCCCTCTTGGGCAAAAGCGCTACTAGACAGCCATAAACACATGCCTTTTGGGGATACGCTAGTCACAGGCCGATGCTTTCCCTGGGCCGTGCTTCTGGGTGGTTTGGGTAGTTCTTGTTGAGTACTCTACGGGCGAGAGTATGTCGGGCGAAGCGACGGTCGAACGGAAGGTCTTACATTTCTCTAGAGCTGGCTCTTGTCTTTAAACTGCCATTCAAGCACTATGGCATGATTCAAACACAAACCCTGTTGTTCTCATGCATCAGAATTGACCGATGCAATAGAGTCTATTTATGTGAAGCTCCTCGTCGATCAACCTCGCTAAAATGATGTAGGAGCTAAATATAGTCTGTCATTGGTGTTTTTCGACTATATAGTCATAACTCTTGTTTGTTCTGATGAACCGCTCAGGTATACATCTTGTCACGTAACAGGGATAGTAACCGCATCTCACGAAGTGCCCGTCACGTGCTGAATCACGTGTCTATCTCAGACATCGTGTATATAGACCTTTTCCTTTTGTCTATTTCTACTTTAATATGTTAAGCCACTTTTACCACACTCCGTATGCCCATTGCTGTGTGCCATAACTCGTGACACATCTCGAATTTCCGTTACGCATTTTCGTTAGCCGAGATATCCAGGTGAGAAATGAAGAAACCAGGTTAACCTGCCTTCTGAATTTGGTGAATACAAAACAATCAGGCTGCATTATTTACATTAGACGAAATCGATCTCCTTAACCCTCCGTCATGAATTGCATCTTGCACCACTATACGCAAATGTATGAGGAGATGACAAGAAAGTTTACTGGTCTTGAGCTTTACCAAGTTACCAGGGCAGTACCCAGACAATGATTCGCCCCACCGGCCAATGAGAGACTTTGAGTTAAGCTTAAACTAACCCCACCCTGCACCTCCCCCTGGACCACTTGGCGCACTTAACCCTATGAGTACGTACTTACGTAAGTAAGTGCCAAGTACCTTAGTTGCTCAGTACTCCCGTCGCAGTTGTGATTGCAATCAAGTTCAGTGCAGCGGTGTCGTTGTTTTTTCGCAGGTGTGGTAGCGTGAAAGCAGGATTCCGCATACTGAATTACCTCACACGGAGAAAATGAGTTATCACTAAACTTTGAAGCAAGCCTCATTCTTCTTGTAGCTCTGATATCTCTTCCGAGTACATTCCATTGTTCGCCACAAACTACAGATTATATCTGAAGGATTCGTTCTCCCGATCCGTCCGGTCTTGCAAACCGTGAGACAGCTCCGGTGGACCGTGGACTCTGTCGCGCCTCTTGTTCTCTCGGTCGAGTGCCCATCGGAGCGTGATAGCAACAAAGACACAGACCGCAAAGCAGATCATGATTCCTGTGAATGATTCGTCGTAGCGCGGTGCAAATTTTCTATGACGATTAGCATGCGTACGGTCAGACGTGGTGTGCTGATGTACTTACGCGTCAAACATGAGAGGGCCAATGATGTTCCCGAGAGAATAGCCTATAAACGTCCCGGCAGCATACACAGCTTTCTTGGTGTGTCCAGCAACGTTGGACGTGCCCAGGCCAATACACTGAACCCATGCGGATGAGAAGAAGTTGATAAGGTAGAAGCCAAGGATACGACCTGCTCTGTTGGAGTCTGGAAGTTGCCAGATCAAGGAACAACCCAAGATGACAGGAACACATGCTCCTATAACAACGTAGAGCCTAGAGTTGGGAACTCTTCTACCAATATAACCTGAACTGAGGATACAAATAAAGGCCAGAGCACCAATAGGAAGATTGAGCAGTAGAGATGTAAAGACGTCGAAACCCATGTCCTTGAACACAATGGTCCCGAAAGTCGTCACGGCGCCGGAGCCAGTGCAAGACACAGTAGACAAGACAATGATGCCCCACATTCGATAGTCCAGCAAGGCTTCTCGGAATTGATAGGGCTTGAACTGCTTGTCTTCGGCACCAGCATTGTTCTGTCGGACTCGCTCGAGAAGAAGGCGGCGCTCGGCTTCTGTGAACCCCTTGGCATTCTGAGGGCTGTCGGGAAACAGCCACCAGAGAGCGATACCCCAAGCTAGGGTGGCGAGACCGGCAATGATATACATCCATTGCCAAGAGTTGAGTGCACCTCCCTTGATATGGCCGAGTCCGTAATTGATAAGAGGTGAGACAAGAAGAGATCCGCCGCTGCAAGAATACCACCAGCTGGATCGTGATATCTGCTCTGAGTGGGTGTACCAGAGGCCCACGACAAGCATGAAGATGGGAGATACACCTGCCTCGATGAGACCAAGCATGAAACGGTTGACAAGGAGTCCTGAATAGGATGTACAAGCGGGCGTGCAGAGAATGACGAAAGACCAGGCTACGCAGATAGCCGTGCAGACAATTCGCATCGGGTACCGTTGGGCGAGGAACGAAATTGGATAAGTGCCTGCGATGTATCCAAAATAGAAAATCAAAGAGACCCAAGAGTATTTGAGACCGGTGGTGAGCTCTAGATCCTGTCTCAGGCCAAATATGGCGGCCTGGCTGAGGATAGCCTTGTCGTAGTATTGAAGGGCATAAGTGAAGCAGAGCTTACAAAGTTAGATTCAACCGTGACAAGGAAGGGGCCATGACTTACAACAGGCATCAACTTTCGATCGATTTTTCGAAGCAACTTTCTGTTCGTCTCCTCATCGAGTTCCAGGCTACTTCCCATCACTGAGCTGGGAACCCTCTCAAGGTTAACGATAGATGGCTTCCCACCAACACTAGCATTTGAGATGGTCTCGTTTTTGTGATCTTCCATATTCGTAGTCATAGTCGCTAAACAGGAGGGGGTAGACGAAAGCTCAGGCAGAAATTTGAGAACGGGAGGCGCGATGAGAGCACGGGCCCGACTAGGATGAAGTTGAAGATTGGGCCGAGCAAAAGTGGGCAGGAACCACGAGTTTAATGTAATCAAGGGTGAGAATATCTGGGATCCAATAACCCCTTATGTTCTACCCCGTATTTACGAATTTGCAGCTTGGGTTAGGTCCTTACTCGGCGTAGCCTCCTGTCCACAAGACGACGCGTCTCAATCCTTGTGAGTGGGGAGTGAGAGCTGGTATGCCAATGTGGCACATTCCTCGATTGGTAATGCAAATTGTCCGAAAACCAATTCGCAACTGTGCCGATCGGATATCTGGGAGGCTAGTTCACTTTCAGAATTTCCGAACCCGCCTTTTGTCGACGGCCTCGGTCTCGATCTCATCCTGACCAAAGCCAAGCTCTATCACTGGCCTCTCCAAAGTCCAAACAATAGCTAGGTAGTTTTGATGTTCCCAAGCAAGGTCGCATGACAGCGATTTTACTAGCGCCATTGCTGAGTTCTCCTCGCTGTCATCATTGCCTTTTCCAGCCTTGTTTGACTATTATAATTCGGCCAACCCTTCCATTGTCATGACCCATGGTGGTAAGGCCACTGAGGATCGGCTGGGCACGAGAAAACGGGGTACCAGTACCCGGCGAATTTTACCCTTCTCAAGACGTGCAGCCTCCAATTGTCTGTTTTGACAAGAGGGACAAGAGGAACGACGTTGTCGAGGTCTACTCCGTCCAGCAAAACCAAGAATTTCCTCTTCGCGTGTACTGCTTTGTTTGCTCGGTAAGTTGTCATGCTTCGGATATTCTCAACGTAGTCTAGCGCCTTATTTTACGCTATTCCGTAACGCGATCCACCCCGCAATCCCCTTGCGTTCTAACACCTTTCTATTGAGATGGATCATCCATAATCAGGATTGTTGTTAGTTTGCATATTGGCAAACACATGCGGGGATGACAATTTCCTGACCTCCAGCCAGTTGAGAAATGCTTGGGACGCACTCGGACTCCAGCATACTCGGCGGTTGTGCTTCGAGCCACGGCAATTCAGAATGAGCTTGCGTTCTTGAACGCCTAACTTCTTCTGTAATATAAGGGCCCCCAGCGCAAGATCGTCAATAGATCGATCGTTCACTCCCTGCTCAAACGAAAGTCCGAACAATTTCTATCTTGTCCTTGTTAATTTTCATTCATCATCAGAGGTGCTGTGTTCGCAATGAGGCTTCTCAATCTTCTAGCACTCACCCTCCTTGGCAATCTGTCAATGGCGGGACCGACTGACAAGCGAGCTGCTCTAACACAGGTCACCAGTTTTGGCAGTAACCCTGGTAACCTTAACATGTACATCTACGTTCCAGCCGAAGTCGCGGCCTCTCCTGGCGTCGTGTTTACACTCCACGGCGCTTCCGGCAACGCTCAGCAGCAATTCGCATCCACACCTTACGCAACGCTGGCGGAGCAGTACGGCTTTATCGCCGTTTACCCAGAATCCCCTCAAGGTGCATGGGATGCGACCTCTAGCAAATCACTTTTGCATAACGGTGGTGGCGCAAGTCAATCAATTGCTAGCATGGCTGCCTACGTGGTCAGCACATACAAAGCTAATACCAGCAAAGTATTTGTCTCTGGGGTGTCTTCCGGCGGCACAATGGCAGTCAGTCTTGTCGCCTTGAATATTGGACTCCGTGAGCCCTCTGACAATGCGACCTGTAGTTTACCTTGGCAGGAGCCTACCCTGACGTCTTCAAAAGCGCTATCGTCTATTCTGCTGCTTCCACAGCGAACATCAAGAATCAGTACCCAGGATATACTAGCACTTACCCTAGTATTCAACTCTATCTAGGCTCTGCGGACACCATCATTGGTACATCAACATTTAATAAGTCGCTTGCGAACTGGGCCCCGGTCCTTGGTTACGACACTGCCCCGGATCAAGTGCTCACCAACAGTCCTGTCAGCGGATGGACGACGTATGTCTTGGGCAGTAAGCTTGAAGGCATTTACGCCCAGGGTGTCGGGCATCCCGTTTCGACCCAAGGCAATGAAGACATGAAGTGGTGGGGTTTTGTCTAATAATCCATTGGTTGATGCTACCGCTGAAGGTTGTAAATAGCGTCAGCATCTTTTTCCCTCTTACACGAAATTCCAATCAGTACATGTTACATGTACGTAGGATCCCCGTTATAGAACGCATTGAGCTTGTCAATCGTGCGGGGTTCAGTAAAAACGTGACAAGAATACAAAGAGGTCAGACACTTTTGACACGATTGCTAGATGGTGCGAAATTCGTTGTACACATTCACAGAGTTGGAGTGTACTTACCGATCTTTCTTTTCACTCTTAACTGAATATCACGGTTTCTCCGCTGTTCCTAGCCGCAGCCCCCGACCGACGAATTATAACTACTGTGAAGAGCGACCCCCCAGTCGGTTCGCTTGCCACTGCAGTCGGCCCTGTCATGTCGAAAGTGAGTATAGCGATTTAGTCCTTTTTTGGTAACCGCGCGCTGAGCTCAGTCACATTTGGACGACACACTTTTCTAGTCCACTAGTGAAATTAAGGGCGGGTGACGTTAGACAGCGGCCGAGCAAACGGAGCTGTTTGGTAATCTGGGCTTATGTGGCTTGTTAAAGTCTTCGAATTAAGAAATTGACTCACAAGATGGAAGTTTTTTGTCCCAGTAATTGTGGCAGGTGGACTTGGAGAACATATGTTCACCTGTCTGGACGATGTATATGGTTGAGCTGTGGATCAGGAGTGTATCATTATGTGACGTTTTCGGTCCTAGATCTCTGCGCCCGTCCCCGGCATGTCCTTACTGCTTTTTACTGAATCACGCCGGGTACGCGCTCTAGCCGAGCTGGATACTCATGTGGGCTGTCCGTGTGAGGACCAGGGCGGTTGATGCACTGCGCTGGTCCAGCACAGTTGCTCCTGTTGTGGTCAGTCTGACCACAGCGTTGGCAGACTGGCCCCCTATGATAGCTGCGGGCATAATGGTAGCGTCAACATGTCTTACACTGTTTGAGCCATGCAGGCCCTAACGCACTAAGTATGTTGCGCCGTAAGAATTGCTTTCAGATATCTTTGCTGGAAATTCTTCAGATAAGATCAAGAATGATCACCGAATCCATTGCCATCGCTCCCGAAATACGGACATAGCTTGAATAAAGCTGTCCTGAACAGGACAATTTGAACTAGGAAGGCCTCGCCGATGATGAAGCAGCCTCCTTGCCCGAGTGAGGGGTTCGGAGTCGAATTGCATCCGCTTAGACTTTGACTATGCCCCACGGCGGGTATTTCCCGTCAAAATTGGATGTCCTAATGATGCTTAAGTTTCTAGTCACCAATCATGACAGATCTTTCCATCAGTAAGAATATTGTGAGTCATGCCTACATATACCTGTAGAGATGACGCGTCGTCTCCCCGCCCCCTAAATTCCTGATCAGGGGTCCCTAGACCGTTGAATACAGAAGTTTTTCGCCGAGTTAGAGACATAGACATGTTACTCGTCCGTAAAAAGGAGAATATGGGGCTGTAAAATTTGGTCGAACAGAGTATTCGTTTGCCAGATAATGATTATCCAGGATCATGTGGTGGTCTTTTTCCGGCTTTACAGGCGCAAATGATCGACCTTAACGGGATCAGGCTTCCAAGGAAAATCACACGATACGGTACACTTTTTAATTACACAATCCAGGATCATGATCTTGGCATCCGTCACTATGAATGACATTCCGCCACCTTTGAAATATAGAAGCAGGTACCGAACTAGCCAAACGTATGGCTTGCAAGTCAACAAAGAAATCATTTCCGTTCGATACATAATAACGAGTTGGGCTCTAAATTTCGGCGTCTAATGCAGACTTTGCAAGCGTTGGCAACATGGAGGCATCGAAATATCTCGCATAGCGGTGAAAAGCGAACGTGGATTTATGGATAGGTATTGGAGGCTGAGGAGGCTTTAACGTCAAGCTCACTGCCTCTCATGTGGAGAGGCAAGATGCCATCGTTCATATGCATCTTTTCTGAAAAGAGAGTCTAGACGAGGTGTCACCTGGAATGCGTGCGGTAGCCCCTCCAAGCTAAATTGCCTGGGTTAAAACTGGGTTCACCATGAGGAAAATTTGAAGGGTGATCTGACCGTCTCAAGTATCTTCATCAGGGTCTAGAACATCATACCCGACAACCGGAGTATGAATTCAAGCGTTTCATCCGGCATTGACGTGAAATTGTACACTTCAACGTACAATCCGCTGAAAACGTCATGGTGTTTGACTCCTGTTCGATCCTCATTCAATCTCGGCAACTCGTTGAACTTCCAATATGTTTAGTAACAGTATTCCTAAACTTCTCGCCTATTGTCTCACCCTTTATTTGTCCGTTGTGAGCGCGCAAATTGCGACTTTGGATCAGTTCTTCAATAGAACGACCTTCCCAAACGGAAAAGCCGAGAACGTTACCATATACCTGAACGAAGCCGTTGATCTCGCCAAGACCTGGTCTCTCTATCAGTACTTCCAGGATTTCTGCATCACTCAGCAGGTGTACCCTTCACTATTCCGATTTCCCGTCGGGTTTGTCGAGCCGTTCTCACCATTTGACCGGCTCAACTTTGTCGGTCACAACTTCGTGTCTGCCTGGGCATATGATACCGGCGACGGTATCGTTCTGATCGATGCTCTCGACAAGCCGGAAGAAATCAATGCCATACTGATCCCCGGCCTTCAGAAGTTCGGCTTCAAGAGGTCTGATATCAAACACTGCATTATCACCCGTGAGCATGTCGACCATGACGGTGGCGCCAAATATCTCAAAGACACCTTTAACACCACACTTTGGGCTTCCGAGGCTGCCTAGACATCCATGGCTGCTCTCGCCAGCACAATTCCAACACCGCCTATGAGAGACCAGATCCTCATCGACAAACAGGAGCTCACTGTCGGCAACGTCACATTCATGTCCATACTCACTCCTGGTCATTCCCCTGGCAACCTGTCCCTCGTCTTCCCCGTCTTTGAACAGGGCGTTCCTCATATCGCTGGCTTGAATGGCGGCACTGGCATCCCCGCACCCAAGGTTGATAGAGAGAAGAAGATTGTGTCCCAGAATCATCTTGGCAATGTGGCCAAGATGGAAGGGCGTTGACACGCTAATATCGAGCCACCAAATTGCCGACCACGCCTTGTTCCAAGCCGACCTTCTAAGTCATCGCCAGCCTGATGCAGCCAATCCCTTCGTGGTTGGCATCGATGATGTTCAGAATTACATGAAATTCAACGCGCTCTGCACCAATGTGATTGCTGCGCGACAGGGCATGGATTTAGATGTCTGAGGTGCTGGCTACATAGCGATATAGAACAATCAGCAGCCTGTTCTTCTGATTACACGATAGTGATACGATAGTCCTATCGACTCAGCCACGATGTTTAAGCAGCTGGATGTTTGTTTTTAACGGAGTCTCCATTCCATATAGGCCAGTGCCAGCAAGAGACGATCAATTGCGTACGCAATGTCTAGAATGCATGTAGATCATAGATAGTTTCTAAAATCAATGATCGAGAGGGAAAGGAATACTTCACGCTCTCATTAAGTTGACACTAGGCTAGTAAGGTCAATGAGCCTCGAGTTGCGGCTTGTGCAAATAGCAAAACTCTTCGTCCAAGTCTACCGGTGAACCCTTGTCTTTCGTTAACTTCACGACCAGGTTGTCTTCGTATGCAGAACGACATGTTATTATTGCGGGTCTATGATTGTGTGAGGAGCGACCACACATAACTGTAGTCGGGAAATCTCGATCAACCTAAGCATGACAGGAAGCAAATCCACTCCGTCTCTGGACCAGCTACTAGCTACACTGATTTTGAGGATGCAGAACCTTGATTACAAGTAGCAGTGCACTTATTGTGGCTCAAGATGCGGTCTCAAGCATTTTCTTAACGGGTGCCGTCTCCCACAGCAGTCCCAATGGCTGCATTGAAAAGCTGCGCATTCAGAAGGTACGCCGGCGCATACTGAGTATACCAATCCGACATCTTCGCAACACCCGGAGGACCGCGCCAATCTTTGAAAAGATCAGCTGCGATGCTGAACAGACCTGCTAGGTGCACACCCGCTGCCTGCATGCGAGAGTTGGATACATCGCGGATAAGCTCTGAGGTAGTGCCAGATGCTTCGACATTAGCCCAGACGCTATAACCTTCTTCACGGAGAGACAGAGACAGGAAAGTAACGCCTGATCAATGATTCAGTAAGAACGCTGTATTTACCTTGAGAGTTATGAAAATACTTACAAACATCGGTCACAATACCGGCAACGATCATCTGGTTACGACCAGTTGCCTTGACGGCATCCCTGAATTCGGCATTGTCCCACGCATTGATCTCACCGGGACGCTTGATGACAGGGACGTCCGGGTACATGTCAAGGATCTCCCTTGGAAGAGGACCATTAGGACCTACCACTCGTTAGTAACAGTCGATAAACCCGAAGCCTCGTAACAGTCAGATTCAACCTTCTTCCTGAGATGTGGTAATAATGACCGGTAGGTCGTAAAGCTTCCCGAGGGCTGCATGAGCAATCACGTTTCTGTAGAAAAGTTGGCCATCGAAGTCTCGGGCCAAGTTGAACAGCCCAACTTGGTGGTCGACGATCAAGAGAACCTGTACAATGTATCAATAATGCGGTCTAGAACCCATTGACTACTAATGAACGAACCGAGTCATTCTGACTAAGCCTCTCGAAGGGGACAGCTGCTTCGAATTAGCACATGCCAAGAAAAATATGTTCGTAGAATCCTCACCATCAGCTCTGGCAAAGCTGGAAACAGCGCTGATCAGAAGCAGAAGGCTACAGAAAGATAGTAGAGCCATTGTATAGACGGTTTGTGATCCTAATTTTTGAAAAGCGTTCTGAAGTGTCGTTGGGGAAGGTAAAGAGAATGCTGTGCGTTGACAATTTTACGGCTCATGTCCAGGAAGCAACCACCCATTTATACGAACAGAATCTTTCGTCGATTGTGATATACTAAATCCTCCTTGAGATCAGCCTAGCGCTACCCATTGCTCACGATAGACCAGAAACGCAATGGAATCACGTTTGGACTCTTGCATTTCCAAAACTTTTGTCATCATGGATTCTTGAGTTTGTAAGACGGAAATTTAGGCTCAACGCAAAGAGCGGGCAAGCGTTTTTCATCATGACACGCTACCAAGAAGGCTAGGGTCAGTCAGCTAGACGGTATGACCCACACTGCTTTCGCCATATCCCATGGGACCCTCATTCGATACGCCTTCACGATGAACCATTGGGAAACCATCATGTAAGCGGCCCTACGGACTCCGAGGGCGAGACTTCTCGGACTAGTTTACGGGCCAAGACTTGGATCCTCAAGACATGAACTAGATAAGTGGATATACATATATGGAGCCACATAGATATGTTCATAAGTACATCTTTTCACACCATATACATGTAGGTGTAGCATGCAAATCTTTTTGATTCGTAGTAATTGCAAGGAGAAGAAATGGGTAAGATGTAAGCAGAGGCATGCTATTCTGGCCGGCTTGATTCACTACCCTTTCCTGCCTACCTGATTTTTCCAAAGATAACCATTCAAGACGACACGTGAAGAGACAGGTTAAGATGCGTTCCATCAACAGCCAACCTTATCCACCAAGAGCGCAAAGTTTTCGTATGAAGATTATTTTCTCGTTTTTGGCCAAGAATACACTCACCTGCGCTGTCACCACAACTCAACTGAAATGCCATTGAGTCCGAGAGGATTTGATTAATACATTTCGCGGAACCTTCCGTAGTTGTCTTCGTTCTTTTATGATCGATATCTGGGGACTGGGTGCCGGAGATCACCCAGGCTAGCTGATCGCGCACCCAAGACCCAGGTTTGCTCCTTCGAGATATTTCTCTGTTATGCAGACGATTCGGGTGTAAAGTTGCGGCAAAAGACTAATATCATGCCAAGCACAGTATCCACCGTGTATGGCATCATTCTAAAGTGCTGAGCCACGGAGCCTGTGGATTATTAGGATAAGCAATCGGTAGATTCAAGATTGCAGCAGAACGTAAGAGACTTCGTCGTTATTCGCCATAGCCCTGAACAATCGTTGTCAGCCTGACAAATTGGCGCGCGGGGTGCACCAACATGAAAGCCGGCACTTTGACCAAGCGCTCGTCTCTAAAGACGCTGTGGGTCTCAACCCTTCCACACCCGCGCGGGGGGTCCGGATCCATACATTACATGAGCTACGGGCGGAGGGGGGAAACAGGGTGAAAACAAACCATCAAGTCAAACTGTACATTATCCTGATGCAGGTGTGAAGGAGACATTTGTCAAAATATCAAGCTATAAAGTGGAGATATCTATTGATTCAACGTCCCGTACTACGAGGTCTTGGTAGCAGTCTTTAATTTCTGTAAACTCAGTGACCTAGTTCCTTCGCTCGTTGCACCGCCGGTCAACATGAGAACCAAAGTCGTCGCAGACCTCTCTTCCAAGAGCAATAAGGTTTTCAATGGCCCAGAGACGCTTGTTAGAGAAGATGAACATCCCTCCTGGGACGAAAGCAAAGTTGCTTGTGTAGTCGTTGGTGAAAATCTTTCCCAGCAGAACTCCCGAAGAGTCCCATGCGTGGACTCCGTCGCCACAGGACGCCCAAACATTTCCCTCGATATCTGTGTGTAATCCATCGGGGATTCCATTATCAGCGTAGGCGAGGACCCTTTTGTTCGTCAAGCTCCTTTTCCGATTGACGACATCAAAGGCGTAGACTGTCGCCGGACCTGTAGGAGTCAATCTTGTCGTAGCAGCGCCTGTGTCAGAGACGTACAGCGTCTTGTAATCCGGCGAGAACTCGATCCCATTCGGCTGTTGAAGGCCATCTGCTACAACCTGGATACTTTTACTGTCCATATCATACCGATAGACTTGCGTAGGCATTTGAGGGCTGGGGCGGAAGCCATTGAAGTAGGCGTATGTAGCGTCGGTAAACCAGAGGTCACCGGTCTCCGGGTGCTGACGGACGTCATTTATAGACGTGAAGTTCCGGTTGAAGAAACTTGAGAAAAGCGTTGTTGTTTGGTTGGCATCAGGGTCCAGAGAGACTAGCTTGGAATAATTATTCGTGTCGCCCTGATCACACCAAACTTGCAAAGTCTGGTCTGACCCCATATACCTTCCTCCTCTATTGGCACGAAATACTGATCCGCCATTGGGCATGCTCAAGCTGACGTACCGCTGACTTCGAATTGAAAGGTCGTCGAGAGATAGTAAGTCAACATACCCACTTCCTGGCACCCCCCTGTTTCTGGCACCACAAAAACGATGGGATCACAACCCAACCTCCTCATTACTATTAACTATTGATCCTCAACCACACCCACTACAATACAGCTGCCAGCCTCACTAGGGCATTCAGAGTCGCTGGATTCAGCCGTGATAACCTCCTTTTCACCCGCTTCGATTTGAGCCCGATGGATATCCCTGATGTTCGCGAACTTCGTATTGGGATCG